>NC_083728.1:42853556-43156586 GCF_028564815.1 Eubalaena glacialis | reverse complement strand
CTGGATCAGGAGCTCAAAAATATTATGGTGCCAGTTTTTCCCCATGTCTCAGCTCTGCATGTTTCTTTGTGGGCTGCATTCTCAGGCAGATTCTCCCATTTTGCTGTCAAGATAACCCCTCTCCTAACCCCCACCCGCACCCCTACCGCTCTAGGTTTAGTTCCTACTAATTTCAAAATCCAGAAAATGCTTACCAGCCCAAGAATTCCACATCTCAGGATTGAATTTCAGTAGTTCCGGTGTTGCTTTTGTAGGTCACATGGCAGTGCCCATTCCTAGTCTAATTCATGTCGCCTGAGGCAATGTGTTTGTTTTTCATTGATCCCCCCTTGAGAGGGAATCCAAACCCATCCCTGGAGTCAGAAGTCAAGGGTAGAGTTTCTTTTTCCCAAACCACCTGGACAAAGAGTGGGGATAGGGAAGACCCATAAGAGTTATCAGGATGCCATTATCAGAAGCAGGAACAGTGGATGTGGTCATGAAAAATTTTTTTTTCTTAGAGTGAATAAAAGTAAAATTGCCCAGTGTAATTATATTCTCTCAAAGTTTTCTGGCCCAGTGAAATTTCTCTGGTCACATAGTTTTGGCAGCCCTGATTAATTGGACTGATTGTATTTGAAAATATCTGTTTTTCCTGGAAATAGCAGCTTCCAAAGATACTATACATACTTTTCCCTTATCCTCTTGTAATCTTTGCTTTTCATCTTGGTGTCCTAATTTTGCCATTGTACAGCTGCTTCTATTTTGGAACCTTGGTAAGAAATAGACTTGTGTGGATATACTGATTTAGTATGAAATTATAATAAAAAGTCATTTGCATATTCAGAACCTAACTTAATGGGAGGAAAATCAGTGACAATTGCAACCTAAATGTTTCTCAGGGAAATGAACTTATATGGGTTAATGGGGGCATATTGACTGTCATAGGAAATAACTCGAAGTGTATACACCCAAGCCCTCAACTTCTCCTGATGGTTTCTTTCTTTGGCTTTCTCATGCAGAGTATATTTTCCTCTCTGTGATTTGCTATTGTGTTGCCCTGTATAGCTTCATGTTTAATTAGGTTCAACTTTTGAACAAGACCAATTGTGAAGCACCTTTGGTAACTACTGTTATTTCGGCTGTTACTATTTAGTTGAAATGATGTCCAGTCCCTTTTTTGTATTATTTCTACAGTCCTATCTGCCAGCCTGGGTTCTATTTCAACATTGTACACCTACCATTTTGTTTGGTTTGGGATGTTCATGAATTCTTGAGAAAGTGACAGACTTGGAATTCTGTCTCATTCCAGCCCCTCTGAAACCATAATGCTTCCAGTCTTTTTCATGGAATTTTATCAGATATGTACTTTATGATAATTTCATCTGTCCATTCAGAGATTAAATATTAGTGGTCTTAGGGACATCAGGGTCTATGTGCATCTATTCAGGTGTATTTGCTTTCCCTGACATGGTTTGCATTGTTTGTTCTTGTAGACCCTTAGTCTCCTGTAAAACTTGGCCCTGTGACCTGCTGGTCCCATGCTGATGGATTGATAGTTCAGATCCCCCTCTTTCTCTTCCTTTTACCTCCTGTTGGGTTGCCTTCTTGAAAATACATATATTCCACCACTTTCTCCTCCAATAAAGAGAAGACTTAAGTTCTCCTCTCTTTCCAGAAAAAAAATTTTCTGAGATAATTTTCTTCCAGACCAAAAGGCATAAAGAACAGTGAGTAGAAATATATTTGAAGGGAGTGTTCATTCTGGATTTATGTTTTTCTTTGCTTTTCTTTTCAAAAGAAACTCAGCCTTGTTTTAATTTTCACAACAGAAGCAGTTGAATATTTGTTTTAGAAATGCCAGCTGGGGACTTCCCTGGTGGTCCAGTGGTTAGACTCTGCGCTTCCACTGTAGGGTGCACGGGTTTGATCCCTGGTCGGGGAACGAAGATCCCACATGCTGCGGGCACGGCCAAAAACAAAAAGAAAGAAATGCCAACTGACTTTTATGTGACAAAGGTAGCTGAAGACCCCAGCTGCTCTGTGACCCTGCAGGGAAGATTCTACTACTAGAGTCTGGTTGTGTCTGGCCTCACCTGGTTCGACCACTTTAACTCAGAATTAATAGCTTTGGAATCTGATATAAATCATAGGGACCAACCTGGTATATAACTCTGTACTAGCCACAACAGTTAACTAAGCAAACCCTCATATAACAAAGGCAATTTGTGTCGTGGGTAAGACTTTGGATTCTGAACTTGGCAGACACAGGTTCTAATCCCTGTCCAGACTATTAATAGCTGTGCAAATTTATCAGATTTATAAGTTACTCTGAGCATTGATTACCTGAGCATTAAAAAAAAGTAATAATACTATTAGGGATCTCATTAGGGTCGCTGTGGGTAACCAGTATCCCTGACCCTAAATGTGACTCTGGTTTACTTTCTACACATTTTTTTCACTATCTGAGATTACTTTGTTCATCTGTTTATTTTTAAAAATATTTTTCGTCTGTTTATTTTTATTTTCTGTCTCCATCAGGGCCTGGAAGAAGGGATCAGTAAATATGTGTTAAATGAAGGAATGAATGAATCAGTCATGCTTAGCCCAGAACAGTGCACTTAGTAGGCACTTAATAAATGCAGATTTTCATTTGCTGATACCTGAGGCTCTTCTATGTGTAGACTTGAAAGTTTTCCATTTGGATATGACTTTTTTATTGTCCAGATTTACAGTCATGGAAACTTGGTTCAAAGTTGTAGTGGTTTTGAGCTTCCCTTTCTACCACAAGCTGTTATGTTGAATGCCCTTACTTGTATATTCTTAAGGTCATATTAAACCATGACTTTGTGTCAATAAAAGAAATGCCAGAGAAATCAAGAGATTTGTTCAGTCAGGAGCAGTTAGTAGCAGATACAAGATGAGGGTTCAGGTTGTCCTACCTGCTCTTCTCCCCATGCTGCACGTCTGTGGAGTGACAGTTATAGTAGAATAATAAAACCAATAATAGTAATGGTAATGGTGGCTAACCTTTATTTCACTCTTAATGTGGCAGATATTATGCTCACAGTAACCCCACGAGATGAGTGCTGTTGTAATCTCCATATTTCAGATGATGCAACTGAGGCTCTAGAGAAGTTATTTACCCAAGGTCACACTGCCACTTCTGAACCCAGTGAGATCTCTCTCCAGAGTCTGTCCTCCTAACCACAAAGCACCACTGACCCCAGGGTACCAACCTCCTGTAATTCAGAACTTCCATTAAATCAGACTGACCTTCACACTGCAATGACTCAACCAAGGTGTTCCACTGAACTGTGACTTTGAGGTCCCTGAATGTTGCACATACTTTTTGCTTCATAAGAGCAGTCTTCACAGAGTATGTCTGGCATGAGAGGCTGTGTGTCTGGCATCATGGAGGGGAAACCCCAGGAAGCATCTTGCTGGTTTGGGTTGCTTGAGAGGCAGGCAGGAGCTGTCATCTGGTAGGTGAAATAGAAGCGTGTTGGGTCTTATTTTCCCTGGAGTCAGTTGATGGGATTAAATTTAATTACCATTTTTTGCAGCAACATGGATGGACCTTGATATCATCATACTAAGTGAAGTAAGCCAGACAGAGGAAAACAAATATCATATGATATCACTTATATGTGGAATCTAAAAAATGATACAAATGAACTTATTGACAAAACAGAAATAGACTCACAGACATAGAAAACAAACTTATGGTTACCAAAGGAGTGGGGAGGGATAATTAGGAGTTTGTGATTAACATATACACACTACTATACATAAAATAGATAACCAACAAGGACCTATTGTGTAGCACAGGGAACTCTACTCAGTATCTTGTAATAACCTATAATGGAAAAGAATCTGAAAAAGAATATATATATCTCTATATACATATATATGTATACGTATAACTGAATCACTTTGCTGTATACCCAAAACTAACACAACATTGTAAATCAACTATACGTCAATAAAAACTTTAAAAAAAATTTAATTACCAGTTTAGTAGGCAGAAGAAAGGAAATTTTTCAAATAGTAGAGACAAAAAGGATTGCTACAGTAGACCTTTCATGGTCATAAGGACTTATTTTATTTATTTATTCTTAAATTATTTATTTATTTATTTATTTATGGCTGTGTTGGGTCTTCGTTTCTGTGCGGGGGCTTTCTCTAGTTGTGGCAAGCGGGGGCCACTCTTCATCGCGGTGCGCGGGCCTCTCACTATCGCGGCCTCTCTTGTTGCGGAGCACAGGCTCCAGACGCGCAGGCTCAGTAATTGTGGTGCACGGGCTTAGTTGCACTGTGGCATGTGGGATCTTCCTGGACCAGGGCTCGAACCTGTGTCCCCTGCATTGGCAGGCAGATTCTCAACCACTGCGCCACCAGGGAAGCCCAGGACTTATTTTTGAATCACTAGGGCCCCCAGGAAGACCAGATAATTCAGGACACAAAGAATTATAATAGAGGTGGGACCATTACCTGAACAAAATTATACCTGAACAAAATAATACCTGAACAATGGTTTGACATATGAAAATAACTCCTTTTCCTTGAAGGAGTTGGGGGCAGGGGGGTCTGGCTTAGAGGGTGGAGCAGTGAGTAAGGTCAAAACCTCAAGGTGAGAATTTGGAGAGCTGTTCCGGGAGGACGGGATGGCCCCGTAGCATCACCTGGACCCTAACGGTGCCTTTCTTCCCAAGAAACCCCAAACACTCCACAGATGCGTTCCAGTTTTTACTCCCTGTGTTCACAAGGAATGGTGGCAGGTATTGATATTGTTTTCCATGCAGATGTTAAACCAGATTTATATGGCAAGCAGTATAGATAGCAAAAGTATCACACGACTCCCAGGTGACCACTGTCATGTCGTTGCTGTTTCCTACAAGTGCTCACACATGGAGTTGGGGGATTGAGTCCAAAAGTGATTCAGAACAGGGAGATTCTGATTAGGAAGGCATTTTAGTAAGAGCCTATATTTTTACTTTTTATATAAGCTGAAAGAGTGACATAGATAACAAGAAGTCCAAACGAAATCTTTGACAAGGTAAACTAAAAATTCTAATTGATAAAATAATAGTGTTGTGATAGTTTAATTGGCAACACTTTTTGCTTTCTCAAAGATCTGCAAACTAATGGTGCACCTTGCAATTCCTGGTATCTTAAATTCTATGAGATAGGAATGAGATATTAACAACAAGCAATTTTTGAAGACATGCTAAGCACTATGTTAAATCCTTTATATGCATTCGATCATTTATTTTCTTATTCCCATTTCACTGATGATGAAACTATGGCTTAAACAGGTAAGAAAACTCACAAAAGTACAAATCATTTCATAACATTTCCTATGTAGAACTTTTCAGTGGCTTCGAGATGGATCTGAATAAAATAGAAACTGCCTACCTAGCCAGTGGTACCCTTCTGTGACATGGCCCCTGTCTACTTCTCCCCATCATCCCATGCCTTCCTCTGCCTGGCTCCCCTGTCAGTGCTCACGTGGTTACACTTGCTCTTCTCTCTGCCTGGAATGTGCTCACCGAAGAACTTGACTTATCTGGCGCATTCTTATTGTTCAAGGCTCAGCGTCAGGGCTACCTGCTCAGATAAGTGTTTCTGATGTCAAGCCTCAAATAGCCAGGCAATCCCTATCACATCGTGTGGCTTTGTTTTAATTTTATTTAAAATGTTTTTTTTTGTTAAGAATGAAATAATGCCGTTTGCAGCAACATGGTTGGACCTAGAGATTATCATACTAAACTAAGTAAGTCAGAAAGGCAAATACCTTATGGTGTCACTTATATGTGGAATCTAAAGTACAACACAAGGTGAACATATCTACAAAATAGAAACAGACTCACAGACATAGAGAACAGACTTGTGGTTGCGCGGGTGGAGGAGGGAAGGACTGGGAGTTTGGGATTAGCAGATGCGAACAAGTATATATAGGATGGGTAAACAACAAGGTCCTACTGTAGAGCACAGGGAACTATAGTCAATATCCTGTGATACACCATAATGGATAAGAATAAGAATATATATGTATAACTGAATCACTTTGCTGTACAGCAGGAATTAACACAACATTGTAAATCAACTGTTCTTCAATAAAATAAAAAAAAATAAAAATTTTTTATTGAAGCTTAACATATATACATAAGTACACAAATCTTAAGAATATAACTTGAATTTTTGCAAAGGGAATACATCTATTTTCTAGCCCCAGATCAAGACGGAGAATGTCACCAGCACCTAGAAGCCCTCCTGGTGTTCCCTTGTAGTCACTATGTGCTCAGGGTAACTGCCAGCCTGATCTCTATCAGCAGTGACTGCAATTGGAATCACAGAGGAAGTCCTTATTTGGGCCTGGCTTCTTTCCTTCACTGTTTCATTTGTGAGATTCTCCCATGTTTTTATATGTAGAACTAGTTCACTTATTCTCAGAGCTGATAGTGTTCCACTGTGTGCATATACCCAAATTTATTTAATCTAGTCTGTTGTCGATGGGCATTCACTGGTTTTCAGTTTGGGGCTATTAAAAACAATGCTGTGATGAACATTCCACCGTGGGAACTGATTTTAATTCTGCTAGAACTACGTGGTGTGAACTATGTGGTATGCATTTATTTAAACTTTTTCTAACTCTACTTCGGTTAAAATCTAGTCTTACGAAGGTAAAGACCTGTTTATATTTTTGTCTTGCTTGTGTTTATTTTTCAGCTTTATTGAGATATAATTGTTATACAGATATAATCTGTATAAATATATACATATTATTATCTGTAAATATGCTTCAATTTGTCTCTTTGTTCTTTGCATGAAACTCAGATTTATACTGTGGTTTCCAAAGTTCTACATACCCTGGTATCTACGTACTGCTCCAGACTCTACTCAGCCCACACTCTTTTTCATACCCGGTATCTCTGCCTCACAGGGCTTCTTGTGGTTTCTCCAGAATCTCAGGATTCCTTGCACTTTTAGGCCTCTTACACTAATGGACCTTCTTGATGTGCTCTACACTCTGATCTTTGCCTGGGAAGCTCTTCTTTTCATACAGATCTTAGCTTAAATGTTTCCTCTTCGAAGCAGCCACATAGCACAGGGAGATCAGCTCAGTGCTTTGTGACCACCTAGAGGGGTGGGATAGGGAGGGTGGGAGGGAGGGAGATGCAAGAGGGAGGAGATATGGGGATATACGTATATGTATAGCTGATTCACATTGTTATAAAGCAGAAACTAACACACCATTGTAAAGCAATTATACTCCAATAAAGATGTTAAAAAAAAAAAGATGTTTAAAAAAAATTGGGCTGTTTTTCTTATTGATTATGAGGTTTTAAAAATATATTCCAAATAAAAGGCCTGTCTTAGATATGTATATCTTACAAATATTTTTTCCCAGACTGTAGCTTTACCTTTTATTCTCATAACAGTGTATTTTGTTTTAATACTGTGTCACCAGGAAGAGCAATGGTTAGCATATGTTGCGCTCAGGGTTTTTGTTGAAAAGCAGATTTAATGAAAGGTGGACCCCAGCAAGTATCTTAGATTCCGAACCAGGTTTGACCAACCCCAGAACCTTTCATCTTAATCAGTGCATCTTATATATAGGCATGTATAATATAATGAAGTATATTATGTAACATATATTTACTTGAAGGAATTTTTGACGTAAAAGAGAAATAATAGCTAAAATGTTTTGAGTGGTTACTATGTGCCAGGCCCTGGTTTAAGCACTTTTCGTTCATTAAAAATATATATACATATATTTGAGATAGGTGCTGTAATTGCTATAATTTATCCCTATTATAAAAATAAGGAAACTGGTGCTGATGGAGATGAAATTACATTGTCCAGAGTCACTAAGAGGGAAACTGGTGCAGCCAGTGTTTGAACAAGACATTCTGACTCCACAGGCCCATGGAGGGTGGGATGTGCAGAGGGGATGCAGAGGGCTAGAGGGAGCATAGTAACTTTTTTCATTACCCACCTTCACATTGTTTCACTGGCTGTGTGAGCATATGATACTTTTATATTTTCGAAGGGTACTTAAAGATAATATTTGAAAAGAAATACATGTATTTAGGTTTTGGACTACATAATTTAAAGCCCTAGATAGACATGTAGCTACAGGAATGGATGAGTTTCCATCTGTAGAGGCCAGCTTGGTTGACTGCAGCCATGGTCATTCGGTTCTGTGGGCCATTCGGCCTCACAGGGTCTGTACCCCACACCAGGGTGGACGGAGTCAGCCTCTGGTCATAGTGGCTCCTCCCCTTTTTCTTGTCTTCGTGTTGTTAGACCTGAAGATTACAAATGGTTTTCATTGTGCCAGCACTTTACTATACCATTCTTTATTAATAAAACAAAGAAAAAGCTTCTCTGTCTCTCAGTCTCTGTCTGTCCCTCAGTTTCTGTCTGTGTCTGTCTCTCTCTTCTCTTTTCTCTAAATTTTTGGAACACCTTTCTTTTGGAGGGGGTGGTAGAGAGGGAGTGTATAGGAGTTTTAGTAGCTTTTAAGAGTTACTGGGTGGTCTTTGGTAAGTCTTATCAAAAACTGGATAAGTACATTTCAAGAAATCAAATTTGATCAGATTTGGGGGCAGATGAATTTGTAAGGAGGGGATCATTGGCCAGCACTTTGTAAACAATCTGGTGCTGATTTTACTCAATTTAAATATGCCACAGTCATTAAGAAGATATTCAAGTAGTGTTAGGCAGCACAGAATGTATGAAAATGTGCAGCAAATCATGCTAGCTCTATAAACTGTTATGCCACTTTCATTGCTGGTGTGGATACCAGATGTCTCTTTCGTGAGCTGCTTTTGGTAGTGTTTTCCATATCACTAGAGTTATTTGAAGACTTACTTCCTGAATGTCTCCAACTCTTTATATTTATATGTGTGTATGTGTGTGCGTATATAGTGTAACTTAACTTTGCAGATCTTTTGTCTATGTCAAGAAATGGAGAAACCTGACTTTACAAATTTTTGTTAGTCTGTGTTAAACTGATTCTCCATTGGGATATTAATAGCAGGTAGAGTACATTTTACAAGGAGATAATTTTAACAGCTACTAGTCAATAGTATTATTTCAAATTTGGTATCAAGACTTAGAATTATAAATTGTAGTGTCTGGAGATGTCAAAAAAGAAAATATCTGGAAAATTAAGTCTAGTAAACACTGTCTTTTCATAGACTCTTGGTTTGCCTTGCTGATATTTGTGTCTTTTTAAAGGAGTAGCCGTCAACTTTGGCTACGTGTTGGAGTCACCAGGGAAGCTTTACAGACTCACAGACACAGAAAACAAACTTACGGTTACTAAAGGGAAAAAGTGGGGAGGGGGGAGAGATAAATTAAGGGTTTGGGATTAACATATACACACTACTATATATAAAATAGATAACCAGCAAGGACCTACTGTATAGCACAGGGAACAATACTCAATATTTTGTAATAACCTCTAAGGGAAAAGAATCTGAAAAAATGTATATATATAATAACTGAATCACTTTGCTGTATACCTGAAACTAACACAAAATTATAAATCAGCTATACTTCAATAAAAAAATTTAAAAAATACTGATGTCTGCGCCCCATTCCAGGTGATTCTGGTTGAACTGAGCTGAGGTGTGGTTAGGACATAAAGATTTGTGAAAGCCCTCCAGGTGCAGAGGAGGTCAAGAATCACTGACCAAAAGGTAGAGGAAGCAGTGAGGGGCATCTGTGACCATAGAGTCTGACCAGCAAGGGTAAGGTGGAGAAATGAAACCAGTGAATCTTGGGAGGAAGTGGCTGTCATTTTAGCATTGTAAGACAGACCTTTACTGTCACGAAAATGCTTACAGAATAGAGAGTCGGGGGATAAATAGGATTCTGTGGCCAGGGGCTTCCTAAAGTTTGACAATTCAGCATGAGGAGGCTTCCTCAGAATAAAATTCTGACCTTGTGACCTTTCAAGCAGGGTTCTCCAAAGGTAGTTCTCGTACCTGGTGTGTAAGTTATGCACGAAGATGTTAGGTAGTTCCGTAGCCAAACTTTTCAAAATCGTTAACAACCATGCATTTATTTAATATGCACTAAACCTATAAGAGGCACATCAAATCTGTGTTCATGAATCTATTTGCAATTTAAAAGTGAGTAAATTTTAAATTGGTTTAATTAGCATTATAAATAAATAAATATACAGGTGCTCTAGGACAGAAATATAAGGAAGATAGGCTATGAATCAATTTAAAAATGTGAGAAACATTGAGCCAGTAAAGACAATGCATCTTAAAAGAATAAGATGACAGCATAAACAATTCCAGAGCTCAGAGTTTTGAAGGAATGGTGCTCACCAATGTGAAGGGCCCAGGAAACAATGACAAGATCATGCCATGGACCTTCAAGAACAGCTTTTCTAAAGACTCGTTTTCAAAAATATGAAGACGACAATGAAAAAACTCGAAGAAATGATCTGCTCAGTGAGAAGAAAAACCAGGGAACAGATGAGCCTACTTCTGAAGAGGCAAAGAGTAGAAGGTAGAGAAGAGGAGAAATCAAAACCATTCAAATCAAAACTATTCCCAAGTCTGACTTTTCCATCAAGTAGAATGAACTGGAACCAAATTAGATTAGAAAAGCCCAACTTAGATTAGACAAAGGTAGAATCCAACTATATAATTGGATTATTCAATTAAATCCCTGATGGGAGGAAAAAATGAAGTTATCTACCATTCAGTTGCCTTGGCTATTACCTGACTTTTTAAAAGCAGGTATTTGTTGCCCATGTTATGTTCTTCTTTTCTCTTTTTTTATTTGTTTAAACATAGTTATCCCCCCAAACCCTGAATCTGAGTCATCATCATTATGAGGCTCCCAGAAAATATAACACAATTTTGGATTGCCTCAGCAGAAAAATAGCATCAGTTGTTCTTTGACTGAATTATTCAGCAAAATTATCTATTTTTCATGGTCAGTTTAGCTTCCCAGAGTCTCTGATTTGACAGATCTGGTGTGAGGCTCTGACACCTATAGTGTTATATAAGCATCATAGATGTGTCTGGTGCATATCATTCTAATGTTGGTTGAGAACTTGGAGGTGATGGGGATGAGGTTTCTCTCACTGGTCAAGGCACAGATCTCTCTTCTGGGATCACTTGCACGGTAGAAAGAACAATATAATGAATATCCATATATCCACCACACCCAACATAAGAAATAATATATTACTAAATAGTGAAGTCCTTCTATGTGTTGTCCCCAAATTGCATTGCCTTCTTTCCCCACAGAGATAATCACTCCTCTAATTTTTTGATTAACAGCTTTATTGAGATATAATTAATATTCTATACAATTGAGTTATTCAATTTAATATTCAGAGTTGTGCAGCCATCACCACAATCAGTTTTAGAACATTCTCATCACCCCAAAAAGAAACCTAGAAATCATTAGCATTCATTCCCCTTTTCCTCTCACCCCACCAAACTCTCAGCCCTAGGCAACCATCAGTCTACTTTCTCTCTCTATGGATTTACCTGTTTTGTGTTGATCCTACTTATATGAAATGTACAATCTGTGGTCCTTTGTAATTGGCTTTTTTCACTTAGCATAATGTTTTTAAGGTTCATCCATGTTATAGCATCTACCTGTTAGTAAATGATTGAAAAATATTCCATTGTATGGGTATACCACATTTTGTTTATCCATTCATCATTTGGTTGGCATTTGGATTATTTCCACTTTCGGCTACTGTGAATAATGCTTCTTTTATGAACATGTTAGTACAAATTTTTGTCTGGACGTATATTTTCAGTTCTCTTGGGTATATACCTAGGAGCAGAATTGCCAGGTCATAAGGTTACTCTATGTTTAACTTTTTGAAGAATTGCCAAACTGTTTTCCAATGTTGCTGCACCATTTTACATTCCCAACAGAGTTCCAATTTCTCCACATCCTCATCACTTTTTATGATCTTACTGTTTAATTCTAGCCATCCTAGTGGGTATACAGTGGGAACTCATTGCGTTTTTGATTTTAATTTCACCGATGATTATTGATTTATGGAGCATCTTTTCACATGCTTGTTGGCAATTTATATGTCATCCTCGGAAAAATGTCTATTCATTTTTAAATTGGATTATTTAGGAACTCTTTTTGAGTTGTAAGAGTTCTTTTCATACTCTGGATACTAGACCAATATACCATTATCAGATATATGATTTGCAAATATTTTCTTTCATTCTGTAGATTGCTTTTTCACTCTCTTGATAGTGTCCTTTGCATAAAAGTTTTTGATGAAGTCAGATTTATCTGTTTTTCCTTTGATTGTTTTAGGTGTTATATCTAAGAAACCATTGCCAAATCTGAGGTTGTGCAGAGTTACCCTGTAGTTTCTTCTTTGAGGAGTTTTAAAGTTTTATGGTAGCTCTTACATTTAGGTCATTTTTTTTTTTTTTTTTTTTTTTTTACATTTAGGTCTTTGGTACATTTTTAGTTAAATTTTGTGTATGCTGTGAAGTGATGATGTTCAAATTCATTCTTTTCTGTGTGGATATCTAGTTGTTCCATCACCATTTGTTGAGAATACTATTCTTTCTCCCATTGAACTGTCTTGGCACTTTTCTGGGTATATACCCAAGAATTGAAATCAGGATCAAAGAGATATCTGCATTCCCATGTTCATTGTAGCATTATTTAAAATAGCAAAGACATGGAAACAACCTAAATGTCCATCAACAGATGAATGGATAAAGAAGCTTTATTTTACTTTGAAAAAGAGGAAATTCTGTCTTTTGTTATAACATAAATGAACTTGGAAGACATTATGCTAAGTAAAATAATCCAGACACAGATGAACAAATACTACATGATCTCACTTATATCAGGAATCTAAAATTGTCAAACTCAGAGGTAGAGAGTATAGTAGGTAGTTACCAGGGGCTAGGGAAAGTGGGGGCTCAGGGAGGTTTTGGTCTAAGGGTACATAGTTTCACCTATGCAAGATAAGTCCTAGGGATCTACTTAACACTACTGTATAGTATACTTAAGAATTTAAGAAGCTACATGTTATATTAAATGCTATTTTTGAAAAAGAAACGAGGTGATGGTTAAGGTTATGGCATAGTACGTGATGGTGGTTTCATGGGTGTATACTTAACTTCAGAATCATCAAGATGTATACGTTAAGTATGTACTGCCGTTTTGTATGTCAATCATGCCTCAATAAAAAAATTTAAAGACATGTCAAAAGATAAAATTTTTAAGAAAAAAAAAAAAAGAATTGACCATAGATGTATTTCTTTTCTACTGATGTACAATCATCCCTCAGTATCTGTGGGGGATTGGTTCCAGGAACCTCCCAGGGATACCAAAATCCATGGATACTCAAGTCCCTTATATAAAATGGAATAGTATTTGCATATAACCTATACATGTCTTCCCGTGTACTTTAAATCCTCTCTAGAATACTTATAACACCTAATACAACATAAATGCTATGTAAATAGTTGCCAGTGCATGGCGAATTCAAGTTTTGCTTTTTAGAACTTTCTGGAATTTTTTCCCCAAATATTTGTGATCTGCTGTTGGTGGAATCTACAGATATGGAGGGCAGACTGCATATGTCTGTCCTCTGGTGATTTGAAAGATTACTGGGAAGTGCTTTGTTCACACATCTACATGGCTGATCCCTGGATATTCAGAAAGTCTGAGAAGGTTCTTGGAAATCTGCATTTTATATAAGCACCACCAGGTGACACTGGGATGGGGATTAAGAAATCATGATAGTGCTTCTCAAACTTTAATGAACATATGACTTCCTAGGGCTCTTATTAAATGTAGATTCTGATTCGGTAAGTCTGAGTTGGGGTCTGAGATTTGCATTTCTACCAAGTTCCCAGGTAGTGAGGATGATGCTGGCCCACAGACCACACTGTTAGTGGCTGGAGCCTAGTAGGTCTCCCACGATAGCCATGACCCAGGCCTTCCAGGTGGGCCTTTGGAGGCATGTTTAGGCTTAATTGGATATATGACTTTTTCCCATATTAGTCTTTGTCTTTATTTTAATGCAACTGAGATAATGTACTTCTCCAGCTGATATGTGATGCCTTCCATGTCAGATTTTGGGAGTAGTTTTTGAAAAGGCTTCAGGACTTTATTCCTGGGCTTACAGAAAAAGTTATGTGGAGTTAGGAATGCTTAATTGAGAAAGGGATTTATTGGTTTCTGAACAACATACTGACTATCATGTTCCTATTTATTTTAATCCTACTTTTCCCCAGAAGGTGCCTGTTGGCAGGTCGTTTTTGTCTTACAGCTGATACTTTAATGCAGGTATAATTGCATCATGTTTGCCTGAAAAATGGGTTTAGATAAATCACAGGTGCTAGATGATACCACCTTTTCCAACGTCCACTTGATCTGCCTTTATTTTAGAGATGATGTGTTTTGAAGCTGTTCTGTTATCCTTAGAATCTTCCTAAATTTTTTTTTTTTATGTTTGCCTTTAGCAAGTCATCCTGATTGTTTGGATGTGGAATGTCTCCATTTTCACATAAGGAGCATTTGTCTCTTTCCTTTTGCAGGAAAACTGTTTCTCAAGTATTTTGGTGAGGCTTGCACTTTGCAGTTCTCAAATGTGTGCTCAGCTGTGCCCTTGCGTATCATTTCATGCTCTCTGGGCTTGGTGTAGTAAGTGGCCATGGATTTCCTGGTAAAGGGGTTTTGTAGTTTCAGGCAATTGCCACTGTTAATTCTGGATGTCAATTTCTAGTGAACCCACATTTTAAAAATGAGCTCTTCTTGTGCAGTGTTTGCTTTCATAACAATGGCAATGTTCTGAGTTAGGAGCATTTGATTTTTTGTTTGTTTGTTTGTCCTTCATTGCTTTCTAAATGTTTCAGGAAGCTTTGGTGCTTTTCAAATAATAGTGACTTAGGGTTAGTGGTTTGTGGTTAGGGTTAGATTTCTGATTTGAAATCTTTTTGATACAATATCTTAGCAGCTCTGTATTTAGCCTGTAGTTGAGACACGGATTGGAACTTCTATTTTCTTTCATTTTTGCTAAATAGTGTTTTTAATATAAGAGTGCTGCATGCACATGTTTAAAATATCAAATGATACAGGAGGGGATAAAATGAAAATTAACTCCTATGTTCTAGCCCCATCTCTTCTGTTGGTTGCCACTATACTTTAAATCAGGGGCCCCCAACCCACCGGGCCATGGACTGCTACAGGTCTGTGGCCTGTTAGGAACCGGGCCGCACAGCAGGAGGGGAGCAGTGGGGGAGCAAGTGAAGCTTTATCTGTATTTATAGCTGCTCCCCATCGCTCGCTCGCATTACTGCCTGAGATCTGCCTCCTGTCAGCATTATGGTGAGTTGTATAATTATTTCATTAGATGTTACAATGTAATAATAATAGAAATAAAGTGCACAATAAATGTAATGCACTTGAATCATCCTGAAACCATCCTCCCCCACCCCGGTCCATGGAAAAATTGTCTTCCACGAAACCAGTCCCTGGTGCCAAAAAGGTTGGGGACCGCTGCTTTAAATGATATCTTGGATATTTTGACACTTTTGTTTCTTGATTGATGCAGAATCTCTTCAATCCCTACTCTGAAAAAATGGGGAATTTCGAGCAATTATATTATCTCCTAACTTTCCTACCTGCTCCAACTCCCAGTTTCTCCACTTCCCAAATTTGTATATTTCTTCTTGATGATTTTAGAATAAATACTTAAATCCTATTTCTTTTTCAGAGTTAAATTTTTAAAAAATTATCTAATTTTTGAATAGGAAAACTTCATGTACTTTAAAAATCAAAACATAAAAATATCTTCCATTAAGACTCCTTCCCTCCATACCTGACTTAAAAAGTTATTCTTCTCCAACAATAATTTTTGGGATTCCCTTCCAGATGCTTTAATGCATGTAAAAGCAGGTACATGTACACGCCATGTTCTCCCGTATTTGGTGATGTCCACATTGAGCTTTGTTTATATGCAGATCCTCTTGGCCTCACCTGTCTCTTCTTCTGGTCACTGCATCGCCACCAGTTCCTTATGGCCTCCAGCCACCATCTCACAAATTCAGCCTGGCTTCATCTCCTGTTATGCCGGAGCCATATGCCTTTTGCCTCCTTCGTTTGTGTCCAAAGCACTGGGACTCCAGGAGATCCTACTTGTTGCACAGAAATGCACACCCAGAAATCGGGGAAATTAGTGCCCCAAAGGACTAATCTTTGACCATTAAGAAGCATGAGCCAGTTCAATTCTTCCCCAGACAGACTGTCCTAAGAAACATTATGGCTTCTCAGAGGATGGTCCCACGCAATCAGGAGAAGTCATTCACCTTTAGTGGTGGCCCGTACCATAAAGCGTTTTTGTATTGGCTCTTGTTGCTTTTCTCCTTTAGTTCCCATGTTGCTCACCCTTGCTTCCTAGGATTGCACTCCCTGATCAAGCAGCAACACACAAACCTTGGCCTCGGGCCCTCCTCCTCCAGGGTATTTTGGTGGCCTTCAGTTGGAGTTACTTTTATAGGTGGAATTAATTAATTTTACCTTAAGCTATTCAAAATTGAAATACTTTAATTCATACTGGCCTTTCCTAACAACTAGTCTGAATTAATAAGGCTTTAATATCCTCAAATGTTGAATTACAAAGCTTGCCCACATCACATTTAATTAAAATGAATCCGAAATCATGGTGGGGATGAAGGGAGGAAATTTTATTTTTCTATCTGGCAGACAAGGTTTACCTGGTTATGTGTCACACACACACACACACACACACTTTTTAAAAAATCTATCTTCTGTTGTTAGGGAGCTGAGTAGCAGAGAGATTTTTTTAAGTGATTAAGAAACTCTTTAAAAATCTTTGTCAGAGAAAGACAAATATCACATGATATTGCTTATATGTGGAATCTAAAAAAATGGTACAAATGAACTTATTTACAAAACAGAAATAGAGTCATCAGATATAGAAAACAAACTTATGGTTACTGGGGGAAAAGGGCGGGGAGGGAAAAATTGGGAGATTGGGATTGATATATACACACTACTATATATAAAATAGATAATCAACAAGGACCTGTATAGCCCAGGGAACTCTACTCAGTACTCTGTAATGACCTATATGGGAAAAGAATCTAAAAAAGAGTAGATGTATGTATATGTATAACTAATTCACTTTGCGTACACCTGAAACTAACACAACATTGTACATCAACTATACTCCAATAAAAATTTTTTAAAAATCTTTGTCTAAAAATTTGCAACTTAAGTACAGAATAGGAAAACCTTCATTTAGAACACAGCAGGATATTGTTATGGGGTATGTAGGATGTACTAGCTCATTAATTTTGTCAAATGAAAATTCAACATTTCTGAAGTTGACATTAGCATATACCTTTAGCTGAGTTTGAAAATTTGAGACTTTTTGTGGACAAGAAGAGGAAGAATTAGCTGGGTGTGCTGTGTTGTCCCCCACAATGAATCAGTGTTTCTAGTTACTGGCCCTTTTCTCCTTGTGGGTGACAGTGAAGGAAAGAGTGACCTACTAAATTATTCTCAGCCATGACCCTTCTTGACAGAGGTTATATATAAGGTTTTCATGATTTGTTTTCCCATAGAGTCAATAGTAATGTTAAAATCTCTACCCATATTCTTTTTCTTTACTAATTCCATTCCATTTACTGCCTTATTGGAAAAATAAGTTTACAAGTATAAATTGCATAATTAGACATCCCCCTCTTATCTAACTGTTCTACTGTTAGAAGACTTTTCACACTCTCCTCCAGTCTTTGAATTTTCAGAATTTGTCTTTATAGTCATTTCTTTCACTCTTTAGTGTCTGCAGTGCCTTTTGCTTCTCCCAGTGGGCTCTGTCCTTCCAGAGTTGGAAGCATGATACAAAATCTCCAACTCCTTAGTGGAGGGAGGTGTATTGATGACAGAGCCCAGTTCTGTTTGTGATGTTAGTTTAATCTTTTTAGGAAAAGAGCAGGTTGGCGGTAGGTCGACATTTGTGACTTAGATTTACTTCTTTTTTTTTTTTTTTTGACTTAATAGAAATTTATTTTCTCCCAGTTCCGGAAGCTAGAAGGTCAAGGTCAGAGTACAAGCATGGTTGGGTTCTGATGAGCACCCTCTTCCAAGCTTGCAGATTTCTTGCCTTCTCACTGTGTGCTTGTATTAACTTTCCTTGGTATGTGCTTATGGAGAGAGGTAGAGAGAGATTTCTTCTTCCTTTTTTTTTTTTTTTAATTGGAGTAGAGTTGTTTTACAATGTTGTGTTAGTTTCCACTGTACAGGAAAGTGAATCAGCTATATGTATACATATATCCCCTCTTTTTTGGATTTCCTTCCCATTTAAGTCACCACAAAGCACTGAGTAGAATTCCCTGTGCTATACAGTGGGTTCTCATTAGTTATCTCTTTTATACATAGTACTGTATATATGTCAATCCCAGTCTCCCAGTCCATCCCACCCCCTCTTCCCCCCTTGGTGTCCATACGTTTGTTCTCTATGTCTGTGACTCTATTTCTGCTTTGCAAATAAGTTAATCTATACCATTTTTCTAGATTCCACATGTATGTGTTAATACATGACACTTGGTTTTCTCTTTCTGACTTACTTCACTCTGTATGACAGTCTCTAGGTCCATCCACGTCTCTGCAAATGGCACGATTTCGTTCCTTTTTATGGCTGAGTAATATTCCATTGTATATATGTACCACATCTTCTCTATCCATTCCTCTGTTGATGGACATTTAGGTTGCTTCTGTGTCCTGGCTATTGTAAATAGTGCTGCTATGAACATTGGTGTGCATGTATCTTTTTGAATTATGGTTTTCTCCCAGTATATGCCCAGGAGTGGGATTGCTGAATCATATGGTAGTTCTATTTTTAGTTTTTTAAGGAACCTCCATACTGTTCTCCATAGTGGCCATATCAATTTACATTCCCACCAACAGTGTAAGAGTGTTCCCTTTTCTCCACACCCTCTCCAGCATTTATTGTTTGTAGATTTTTTGATGATGGCCATTCTGACTGGTGTTAGGTGATACCTCATTGTAGTTTTGATTTGCATTACTCTAATAATTAGTGATGTTGAGCATTTTTCATGCATTTGTTGGCCATCTGTATGTCTTCTTCAGAGAAATGTCTATTTAGGTCTTCTGCCCATTTTTTGATTGGGTTGTTTGTTTTTTTGATATTGAACTGCATGAACTCTTTGTATATTTTGGAGATTAATCCCTTGTCAGTTGCTTCATTTGCAAATGTTTTCTCCTATTCTAAGGGTTGTCTTTTTGTCTTGTTTATGGTTTCCTTTGCTGTGCAAAAGCTTTTAAGTTTCATTAGGTCCCATTTGTTTATTTTTGTTTTTATTTTCGTTACTCTAGGAGGTGGGTCATAAAAGATCTTGCTGCAATTTTTGTCAAAGAGTGTTCTGCCTATGTTTTCCTCTAAGAGTTTTATAGTGTCTGGCCTTACATTTAAGTCTTTAATCCATTTTGAGTTTATTTTCGTGTATGGTGTTAGGGAGTGTTCTAATTTCATTCTTTTACATGTAGCTGTCCAGTTTTCCCAGCACCAATTATTGAAGAGGCTGTCTTTTTTCCATTATATATTCTTGCCTCCTTTGTCATGGATTAGGTGACCATAGGTGGGTGGGTTTATCTCTGGGTTTTCTATCCTGTTCCATTGATCTATATTTCTGTTTTTGTGCCAGATTTACTTCTTAGAAAGTAGATTGTGGAGATAGCAAAGGTGGTTAGGCCATAATCTGTCATTTCGTCAGCCACAAAGATGTTTGAAGTAAATCTACCAAAAGAACCACAGTGACCTGCATCAATATAAATTAAAACTCTAGGTCTGGTATTACACATTCATTTCTTACTTACTGGTCATATTTATCATTCTATCGAAACTAGTTCTACCTCAAGAATATTGGGAAGTAAAAGGTCTCTGGGTACATTTTTCTTGTCATCCCATAGGCACAAAGTTCAAATTAATGTTAAGTGACACGATAAACAGTTGTGAATTTCAAGATAAGTTTTTTTGATAATGGTTGGATAACACACTCAAAGTTGAAAGAACAAAAATGACCTTTAACTCTATGCTAAATGTTAGAAATGTAAATAACAGAAACAAAGTGAGTTTGGAACCCTCAGAGCCCCCTGAATCTCAAAGTTAGAGAAGAAGGTAAAGATTCTTGTTCTAGCCTTTAGCTAATGCCATATAACCTCAGCTTTGAAATCCTAGAGCAGTGGAGAAGAAAGTTCTATTTTATTAGGATGTATTCTTAGAGATGTTGTCTCCTTATAAATTCTACCCTTGAATCTTTTTTAAAGATTTGCAGCGATTAAATCTACACTGTCTTTCATTTGTCAGTTATTCACATATTTCATTATGGGTGTCACGTTAGTCTCTTTCCTAGCATCTCTTCTTCCCTCCACAGACGTCTCCATTTTAGCCCAGGTATTCCCAAAACATTCAACTATATTTCATGTTTGATCTCAGGAAGGCACTTTATCATTACATTTGTGCTCTAGATTATAAATCTCTTTCTCAAAGTGTGATATCCAGGACTGAACAGAAGACCCATGCAAATCTTCCCAGGACAGAATTGAATGGGAATATCACTGCAGCAGCACAGGACACACATTCCTATTAATAGAGCCACAGCATACTATGAATCTATTGCATGTTCTAATTAAAACTCCCTTCTCTCCTACAGTTGCGAGGTGCCCCCACACTGTTCTTACACAGTTCATTTTAGGGACATAAGTGCAATAAAAGATAAGCAAGCACAACGTCAAACAAACATAAAAACAAAAGAGATACCATTTTCACCTATCAAATGGACAGCAATGAAGAAAATTGTTGGGTAACCATACAGTGCTGTGGGCATTCTTTTCTCTGTGGACCTGTGAACGGGTAGGTGAAGTTTTTAGAGGGCCACAGTGTAATATGTATCCCAATTTAAAACATACACACCTTTCCTTTAAGAATAATACTTTTTAAAATATTTTTTTCTAAAAGGGGCCAAGGTGTATATAAAGGATGTCTTTGCTGCTCGTCCAGTTTTCATTCCGTGGATCATCAGTATAATCACTCTCGCAGATATGCTTTCTTTTTTTTTTTTCCTCCCTCCTTTGTATTTACAAGGCAAAACAAGCTCTCCCTAGTTTAGTGATTCTCAGACTTTCCAGTGTATCAGAATCACCTGGAGGGCAGGTAAGACCAGATTGGTGGGCCCTACCCCAGGTATTGCAAGATAAGTAATTCTGGGGTGGAACCCAATAATTTGCATTTTAATAAGTTATCCGGTTGATGGTGGTGGTCTGGGTAACACACATTGAGGACCACTGCCTTGGATGAACCCAGCTCTTCATGAGTGTTACTTGAGAGAATCACAGCTGGCAGGTTGGTGTCACTTACAAATTCATGAGCCCCAACTTTTTTTTTTTTAATTGAACTATAGTTGATTTACAATGTAGTGTTAGTTTCAGATGAACAGCAAAGTAATATATATTCCTTTTCAGGTTCTTTTCCATTATAGGTTATTACAAGATATTGAATATAGTTGCCTGTGCTATACAGTAGGTCCTTGGTGTTTATCTACTTTATATATAGTAGTGTGTATCTGTTAATCCCAAACTCCTAATTTACCCCTCCCTCCCCCCTTTCCCCTTTGGTAGCCATGAGTTTGTTTTCTATGTCTGTGAGTCTATTTCTGTTTCATAAATAAGTTTATTTATATCACCTTTTTAGATTCCACATATAAGTGATATCGTATGATTTTTGTCTTCCTCTGTCTGACTGACTTCTCTTAGTATGATAATCTCTAGGTCCATCCATGTTGCTGCAAATAGCATTATTTCATTCTTTTTTATGGCTGAGTAATATTCCATTGTATATCTATACCACATCTTCTTTATCCATTCATCTGTCAATGGACATTTAGGTTGCTTCCATGTCTTGGCTATTGTAAACAGTGCTGCTATGAACATTGGGGTGCATGTATCTTTTAGAGTTTTCTCTGGATATATGCCAAGTAAAACACTACCAGGCAATTCTAGCAGGCTTCCTTTTCCATTGTCTACAAAGAATTTGACATCTAGCTTTTCCCCTTCAAACTTATCTCTTCTTCTCACAGGCACATGAGTGCAAACCCTGTAGGCTGATAACTTGCCTCATGCTTTCTTGAGAGGAGAGAAAACACCGTAGGGAAGATTGCTGACATCTTATCACAAATCTACAAACCAGCTGGTGTCTGAGTTCTGTTTCTTCTTCATCTTTCCTGTTCCCTGAAGGGAGTAAAAGACAAACTGTACTTTGAATCCCATACTTTCTAACCTTCTCCAGATTCATTTGTTTGCTTGGTTATTCCCTCTCACTTTATTGGATTATTCCCATTAATACACAAAAGTCTACTGGGATTGTCTGTTAAAATTATACTCATAGCAACAACCATGAACTGTTTTGACCCTACAACTCCTACAGTTACTCTACTTTTTTCTGCAGACTTTTAAAGTGAAACTTCTCTAAAGAATTGTATGGATATACCTCCTCCTACTTTCCAGTAACTGGTTAGCACATTCCAATCTTGTTTTGCCCCCCAAATGCCTCTGAAATGGATTTCCCTGTCCTCTCCTGCCCATTCAGTTTTTAATCCTCTTCTTGTAACATTTGACCCAGTAGTTATTCTCCCCACTGACCCCTGTGCCAGAACAACCTTCTGTCAGTGATCTCTACAGGTTGTGTTCTTCTCTTCTCTCAACCTTCTTTTCCTATGTAGTCTTACTGAAACAGTGCAGGACCCTGTGGAGCCCTCCTGGGTACAAATCCTTTCCATGTCCCATTTCTTGTTTGTAGGAAATAGGCTTCATTCAGCCTCCTAGATCTTCCCTGAGTTCCAAAGGGCAGATTCAAACAGTTGCTAATCAGGGAAGGGAGGGGATGCAGAAACAAAAGGAGGAGCATGTGGAATCTCAAAAATGATACAAATGCACTTATTTACAAAACAGAAATAGACTCACAGACATAGGAAACAAACTTATAGTTACCAAATAGGTTGGGGGGGATAAGTTAGGAATTTGGGATTAACACATATACATTACTATATACAAAATAGGTAAACAACAAGGACCTACTCTATAGCACAGGGAACTATACTCAATATCTTGTATTAAACTATAATAAAAGAAAATAATCTGAAAAAGAATTTATATATATGGTGTATGTATAACTGAATCACTTTGCTGTACACCTGCAACTAACACAACATTGTAAATTAACTATAACTCAATAAATATAAATTAATTAAAAAAAAAAAAGAAATAATTGAGCAGCCCTGGGGCAGGGTCCTGGTTCCCTTTCAAGGAATATACAGAACAAAATACCTGTGAGTTCTTCTGTAGGAACTAAGGCTCCCACCCTGGTAGAGGATGGTAACTTCAGGCTGAGAAGAATTTCTGGAGCCCCACCCTGTTACTTCACCACCAACCAATCAGAAGAAGGTCTGCATACAGTAGAAGATAACGAAGACTCTGACGCCCTCCCCAAATGATTTTCCCTTTAAAAACTTTCATGGTAGAGCAGAATCTTTGGAGTTGGCTTCGGTCTTCTCCCCAGGTTGCCAGTCTCCTGAATAAAGCATCCTTTCCATTCCTGCTAGCACTTGTCTCTGGAGTATTGGCTTTCCAGTGGCGAGCAGCTGAACCTGAGTTCAGCAACATTACTCATCTCTCCTTGGATGATATCCAACCATCCATAAGTTGACGAAGCTTTTATTTTATATGTAGCACAGACCTTTATGGTGAAATCTGGACTGTCACATTCACACTTACCTAATTGGAATCTCCACTTTGTTGTCTAATAAGCAGCTCAAAACTGACATATTCAAAGTAGAACTCTAGGTTTTTTTCCCCAGCCCAGTTCCTCTCCCATCTTTCCCCTATTTGAGAAAAAGGTAATCCCAGTTGCTCACGTTCAGCAGGAGTCCTTTGACAATTCCCCATCTTGTCAGCCATAGCTAGTCCATCACCAGATTTTGACTTTACTCCACAGCAAGTCTCCTTGCTTGCCTCTCTCCAATCCATTTCCCCCATAGCAGTTAGAGGGATCTTTTAAAAATGCAAATCAGATCATGTCACTCCCTCACTTACCACTTTTTGGTAGTTTCCTACTACATTTGGAATAAAATTTAAAGTTTTCATCTAGCATCCTACAAGATTCACTCATCTCCTACCCTGCAGCCAGGTCCTGGTCTATGTTCTCTGTACATTCATTGTTCTACAGTTTCCTAAAAACAAGATCGCTCACTGGCACCTTTACATTAGCTGTCCCCTCTGCTTAGATGTTCCCTAAACCTTTGCAACCTGCCTCCTTGTCATCCTTTAGGTCCCAACTGATTGCTTATGTCCTCAGAGAGACCTTCCTGCCCATCTGATGTTAGTCACTTCCTTCTCTTTTCCTTCGCCTCCTTCTCCCTCATAATACAAATTAAAATTTGGAAGGGTATGTTCATTTTTGTTTTCTTGCTTATAATCTCCTCTAGTAGTTCATGAACTCTGAGGCTAGAGATCTTAGCTGTTTTGTTAACATCTAAATCCCCAGAATCTAGCTCATTGTATGGTACATGGGTGCTCAATAAGTATTTGTTGGGAGACTGAATAATGTTTATTGGAGCATTGCTTTTAACAGCAAAAAAGCTGGCCACACGGTAAAGTTCCATCAATTTACGATTAAGTTATAGGACAATCCAGTCTCTTTGTAAAGAGAGAAGTAAATTTATATATGCTGATATGGGCAACATATTTAAGAAATAGTAAGTGGAAAAAGCCCATTGCTAAATATGATATAGACTAATACCAAATTTTCTTAAATGCATCTTCATATTTATATCTCTGTCTCTCTGTCTTTCTGTCTTCCTATGTCAATTTCCAGGATTTCTACAGGGATTTCTTCCGGGGAATGGCAATATCTCATCCCTTTCTTATCCCATCCCTTTCTGAACTATTGGATTTTTAAGTTTTTATAATCTGCAAATATTCCTTTTATAACATTTGAAAACAAAGACATTTTGAAATGGATTACAAAATAGTGTGTACACTATATTCATTGCCTACAAATATTTATTCATCATCTATGTACCAGGCACTGCTAGAGGCTTCATATACAGAAGGATCCATCTTTTCCTCATAATTGGGTAACTAAAAAAAAAAAAAAAGTAAATATTGTGAGGGTTTTTCTCCTAGGGTGGTGGAATTATGGTTGGATTTCATTGTGCCTTCTTATTTCTAAACTTTTGATGGTAAACATGATCAATGTTGTAATTATTTTAAAAGACACTTAAATACTTCTATGGCAAAAATACTCATTAATCATTGTAAAACGGTTTACTTGGCCAGGTGCACACTTTTCACTTTGATGGAAAAATCATTAATTGTGTAAATACCTTTGGTATAGAGGCAGTTATACAAATGTGTAGTACTTATAACTCAGAAAGTTTATAAATATGCGACAATTCCCTGTAGGAAACATGAAACTCAATCTTGCTTTTCTTTGCTTAGAGACTGACTTCTTTAACATGGCCTTAGTGACACGTTCATCCCGGAAAATGAGTGTCTGAGGAGATTCAGGGTCTCCTGATAATTAGTTAATATTTGTAACACACCTCTGAGGGTACTTGTGGAAACCATTTTGAATCCAGAAGGGCAAAGCTCTCGAGGTGATAGAAGCTGAATTTTTAGTGGAGTGTGTCCATTGGGCATCTGGGGGACGGAGGGAATGTCATAGTCTCACGGGGAAAGAAGGTAAAAATGTGCAGTAGGAAAGGGAAGACCCGGAAGAGTGGGAGTGAGAGGAAAAGCCATCCAGGGAATCTCATTTACTGAAGTCGTGATTCTTCTTTTATTGAGAGTGCGAAACTTGGAAGAGAAAAGAAAGACATCTGTCAAATTTGGGAGCTGTTCAACTAGAGAAAGAAGAACAAACAAAACCCAAAGTTAGTAGAAGGAAAGAAATCATAAGGATCAGAGCAGAAATAAATGAAATAGAGACTAAGAAAACAGTAGAAAAGATCAATGAAACTAAAAGCCGGTTCTTTGAAAAGATAGACAAAATTAATAAAGCTTTAGCGAGTGAGACTCATCCAGAAAAAAAGGGAGAGGGCCCAAATCAATACAATTAGAAACGAAAAAGAAGTTACAATGGACACTACAGAAATACAAAGGACCATAGAGATTTGGGAGCTGTTGCTTTAAGGAAAGACGAAGTGCTGACTTTCAGCAAACATCTTTATGACCAACTTTCCAAAGATGGGGAAGCACATTGTGTCCACGTTTCTTCTCCAGTTCCTTGCTCTTCTCTTTGCCAGTGAACATTTTGTGCACTTGACCTTAACCACACTCTCTCAAGGTCACAGTTTGGATCCTGTCCTGATGAGAAACACCACCACCTTCAGCATCCCGGTTGTCTACATCCTGCGCTCTGACCGAACCTTCTATCCTCATTCACCTGCTATGTCTGCTTCATCAGGACCACCTGTCTGTGCATCCACAGTTTTCTTATTATGTATCCATGTCCTATTTGTCTTCATTACTTATGCAGAGATTCAGTGATTTACATCCACATCCTTGCTACCTCCATCAACTCTTGTGCCTCTTTCTCCCTCTGAAACTGGTCTCAGAATTCTAGAACACTCTGAGTCAGCTCTCTTACCAACTTCACGGACTAACCTGTAGGTAATACTAGCTAACCTATTGGTGTAGATAGCCTGACCCACACGTTATTTTGTACCAGCACACGTGGATGTTCTGTTAAAATCTTATCTTTTAAAAACATTTATGTGTTTACTCATTTGTTTTGTGCTTTTGCTACCAAGGAGTAATATTCACAAGCTTAAGAATATATTCCATATCCCCAGGAAGGCAGCCCCATGTCTACTGCAGAATTAATACTGAATCATTGAATAAATGAATGAAATTAGCCCCAGTGAAAGCATGGAGAACTAGAGGGAGTAACTCTAGCTACTGTGATATGATTTCTTAAACTCTTCTGTCTGGGTAGGACAAAACGACATCCTTATTGTGCTGAGAAATTGATGAGGCATTATCACAGTTATTTACAAATGTTCCCTCCTGAGTTTTCAAGGCGCTCTGGTGATGCAGTAGAGCAAGCTTGATTTAGTCCCTTTTCTCTAAGCAAGCATCATCTCAGTTACCTGCCTGTTAGCTTTCTGCCAGTGTACTTGATTGATTGAGTCATACCCTGCTTGATTCCTAGAAGGATTTCAGGTGCCAACTTCCACTTGATCCGAGGTTAATGATGTCTTCTGTAACCTAGAATCTCTCACCTAGTCTTGCTTTCTGAAAACACTGCATTGCTGGGATTACTAATAGAACATGTAGTAAAATATAAATGAGTTGTCAGTCATCTCTGAAATGGTAATATGTTCTCCATCCTTCTATTCAAATATGTTTCTTTGGGCTTGTTTCTTTGAGATCCGTTATTAGGTATTCTCAAAAGAATTGCCTCCACTTATGTTTCTTGAAAATTAAATTTGAGACGTTTTCAAAGACATGTCTGCCATAAATTACCATCCCACTTAAAAGATGCCTGGCAATTTTTGGAAACATCTTCAGGTGAAAATAACTCCCTGCACTGTTCATGGGCTCAGGAGTATAATTCCTACAAACAGCACTGCTGAAAAGCACTTGATCCATGGCTCTGCTGTGGAACTGTTGTGACTTCTTGACACAAGATGTTGTCTCAATCCAGGGGCCAGGACCAGGGATTTTGTTCGCCATGATTACCAAGCTGCTTCTCCCCTTATAGACATGGTGTCTTGGATTCTGTGACTTTCTTGTTACTTGGAATGGATCCTTTAAATACTCAACACATCCTCATTTATTTTCCCTGCTAATGTAAAGCTGTCAGAAATATTTTCTTTTCATAAATCATTTACTCATTTATTTATCCATCTAATAAATAAGTATAATATATACAGTATCCAGTGGGGGGATCCAAAATGGTCATCAAGCCCAGTCCTGTCCCTCAAGGTGCTTCTAGTCTAGCAAGGGAGATGGGCCAATGAATAAATAAAGACAATAGTATGATAGAGGTTCTGAGGTAGAAAAGACTCCTCCCTCCAGAATGTTCCTGACTTTCTTCACTGTGAGGGGTATGCAGGCTGAAGAAGCTTCATAAAGAGGGTTTCACTTGGATCAAGTCCTTCAAGACAAAGCCTTCCAAAGACCGACCTGGGAGGGGGCCAAACCCAGTGGAGCCAGCAGCTTAAGCAAAGCCATGGAGTCAAGAGGGAGGGGTCCCCAGGAAAATTGCTTTTATGAGGCCCATGGCTCACCCCCCAAATGCCTTTTTAAAGGAGTTTGCTTTATCACCAGCCCACAGGCTTTAGATAGAAAGCCAGTTTCTGCAAAGTGATTGTAAGTCTTTTTGGTTTAGGCCCCAGTATCTTATTTGACGTTGTACTTTTAAAAATACTTTTTAAAAAAGGATCGGTGGGTTGTGTGCGCCTGTTCAGCCCACCCCTGAATGCCTTGCTGCTCTCAGTGGTTCAGGTTGACATGCAAGCAGGGAACTTGTGGTGTCTATCTAGGGCTTGGTGAGGTCTGGCCTAACAGTTAAGGTTTTAAAGTCATCTTCAAAGGAGTAGTGGCTAACAGTGGTGGATAGACACAATACAGTGAGAAAAAGTAGAGAGAATGATGCTGAATATTGGACTCCACTATCTTGCAACATGCCAGAAAATTGATGTCTACGAGGGAGGAGAAAAACTCTGGAGAAGGTAGGGTGTGGGAGACAGCAAATGCAGCCCACGGTTCCCAGTGCTGCTGAGAGGCCAGGAAAGATGAAGACCAGATCCCACTGCTTGTGGTAAATAGGGAATCAAAATCGCCCCTACTGGATGAGAAGTATCAAAGGGCAATGGGAGTGGATGATATAGAATGAGCTATCCCCAGAGAAAGCTGTGCTCCCATGGAGCTTGATGATAAAGGGGCGGATAAGTGGAGTGATGACCAGATGGGATTTTGGAGAGAACCAAGAACTCAGTTGATGACATAAAAAGAAATGGACCATGTTATTGCCTCTGGCTCATCACTTTACTTCTGCAGCAACGTGCATTCAATCAGAAGCTGCTGCTCAGCGGTAGTCATAGATGGTGACTCTATTCTTAACTCTATTCTGTTAAGCGTTCACACGTTAATTTTTTCCACTTTTCTCTTAGCCTTGATTGGACTTGAGACCAACTCTAAATTCGGAGAGGTACTCTCTCCCCCTTTCCTCGTCTTTGATCCAAGGTCAGACAATAAGGTACTAGAAGTCTTCATCAGTGGCTTATTGTAGCGACTATTCTCCCTTAGGTAACACTCCCACCCGAGCCTTCTGCCTCCTACTCCCTCGTGCCTTGGAATAGGTTTGTGTCTCCCCTTTCTTCCTCTGCCCACGCTTCACCTCAAAATAAAAGCCTCTGTTTCCTGGGGCCCCTTTTGCACTATTTGCTCTGTGATAGGCAAACACACTGGTTCTGTATAAGATGCCACACCTTAATAATCGTGTGGCATGGTTTGTATCTTCACCTTGGTCCCCAAAGCCTTGAGCCAAAGCAGTTGGTTGCAGGAATTTCAAACCCAACAACATAAGCGGTAGAGGAAGTTTTGGGGTACAGTTTACTTTGCTTTAGCATGAGGCAGGCTCTTTTAGCTGTCATGTGCAAGCCATTTGGAAGCTCCAGTAGAGATCTATGCTGAGGAAGAAGTTCCTTAAGTTAAATTCTCTGACAGCTCTTTCCTAAACTTATTCAAGCTGATGTGTATTCATTTGCTTGTATCTTAGGTATGGAGAGACCTCCCCCTACGCATTTGCACCAGCATCTTTTTGCAAATTCATGTGGTTAGGATTATGGGGAAATGAGCCATTCAGTCTCACTGGTATTTTTCCTGGGACAATTTTGGGCTGATGCTAGCCCCTCAAGTCCTCCGGAGTGACTTTGTAACAGTCTCTGGAGATTAAGGGAGAGGAGTCGCTTTATTTCAGCCTTTCCTGGAGCCTCAGTAAGAAATTCAGAAGACAGTTGCTTGGCTGTCCCCAAGAAATCCTGGTCTTCCCAGTATTTGCCATACCACTGTATATGGCACCAGGAAAAGAGGATTCAGGCACAGTGCCAGCAGCATCTACTGAATGCAGTGAACCCTTCATAGTCTGTGCAGGGTCTAGCTTGTGGTGTTTTTGAAGTCACCCTTAATACTACTTCCTAATGATAGCAAAAGTAAAAACTTTATATAAGCCAGGATTTAGGAAAAACAATGGAATGGCTTAATGGAAACTTTTTTCTTCCTATTGGAAGACTTGAAAGTTAAGTGAGTTTTAAGCTTAGAGTTTAAGTGCTCACACCTTGAAGAGCCTAGGTTTTCTTTTTGATCTGTGAGGGCATCTGGTGTGTATTCCGAAGGCAAGAGCAGTTTGATAGCCATCTGTTCCCCAAGAAATGAAGCCTGGCAGCAAGATGAAGCAAAAATGACACCTGCTTGGACTAAAGGTTGTGAATAAGGCAGAACTGCTGTCACATAGAGTGTTCCATAAAGAAGAAAGACAGCAGAAGACATCTTATAGAAATGTTCAGAAGTACCCAGCGTGTGACTGCAGGCGAACTGGAACATACTTCTATAAATAATTGATTCATTCAGCCCAAATTGCATACTGTGAACTCTACTGCAGCTCAACTACAAATGCTCTTAAGGCCTTCCAGTGGCCTTATTGTAGTAGGTTCAATTCCAGAGGCCACATTCTATTAGGGGCATCTCAGTGAGTAGACCGAGAGATCAGAAGATGGGGCCTGGGTCTTTGTTCACCTGTATATCCTTCTACATCCTTACTTTGTGATTGGTTGTTGAAAGCTCTAAGACCTGGGGTTTACCTGCATGACTGTGTGTGTTCCCTTGCTACCTGGCTCAAGGTAAGTTTTACCCCTTGGGTTTAACTGTCTTCTCTCTGCTTTGTGATGATAGGATAATGCTGGGATTAAGCCGGATCTTGGAACCTCTTTAATATGTAACATATCAGGAATAAGAAGCAGGGCTTTCAGTGATGGATGGGGTTAGGCATAAATTGGCCCAAATATAGTCATCCTTCAGTATCCATGGGGGATTGGTTCCAGGACCTCCTGCAGATACCAAAATCAAGGATGCTCAAGTCACATATAAAACAGTGTAGTATTTGCATATAACCTACACACATCTTCCTGCTTACTTTAAGTCATCTCTAGATAGTTAGAATACCTAACACAATGTAAATAATGTGTAAATAGTTGCCAGCATGTGGCAAATACAAATTTTGCTTTTTGGAACTTTCTGGAATTTTTTTCTGAATATTTTTGATCTGTGGTTGGTTGAATTTGCAGATACAGAACCGCACATATGGAAGGCTGACTGTATCTAATTTCAGCGTAGGTGAAAGCATAACAGTGGCTTGGATAGGAGCAGAGAACAGGAAAGGGCAGGGCACTTCCTATGATGCCTTTTGTTTTTTTGGCAAAGTGGGAACCAGGTTTAATCTCTGCGCTGCACCTGCGCAGCAGTACCTTTAATAGCGGACGGAAACTTCTCCTTTTAAATCTCATGTTGAGGCCAACACTATGGTGTTTCTCTCCCCTGCTTGATCACATCCGCCAACTGAACTGGGATCTTACCACAGCTGAAGTCAGTTGACATTTAGAATTTGGGTGGTGGTGCTGGAGGGATTTCACCCTGACCTCGATTTAAAGCTTGTCTGGGTCTGTAATGACTTGAGGATGTGCCCTGACAAACTTTATGGAAATCTGTTTCAGTCTAGAGACCGGCATCTATTGTGACAAAATGCTCATCAGTGATAGATCTCTGCCTTTTGGTTGGAGACACATTTTCTGCGGTTCCTTGGTTGAGATTCCTTGTAATTCTCAGTTTAATATGTCTCAGAGTTTCTGTGCATTAGCACGGAAGTAGCTGCCACTTCCCCATGATTAAACCTGCTGTGAGGCATCAGTGATATAAGATCACATTTGATGAAGTCAGTGCTTCCTTTAATTTATGTCTGTTTAGAGAAAACAAATATTGTAGTTTTTCTTTCCTGTAAATAGCACTGGCTTTGGTTTGTGTATTACTCCCCCCACTCCACTCCCACCCCTCACACAGAGCAGTGTTTTAGAGTGAACTCACTTTCAGCCATTATTAAAAATTACATTATGTAAATGTACAATTAAACACATTTTATTTGAAAAAGTAATAAACACTCAAAACCCACCGCTTACTCATTACTTTACTACGTTTTACTATTATCTATGCTCTTGTGGTTAGTTACCTCTATTGTATGTATGGGGGAAATACTATATAATGGTGTGTTTTCTGCCCATCCATTCCCAAATCTGCGTGTAGCAACACAAGAACATCAGGAACTTTTCTTCGAGAGCCAGTTGTTAAACATTTACCAGCACACCACTGTAAACATACACACACAAACACAATCTTTCTCTTTCATATATATCCAGATCCTTTCCATAACCATGCAGAGTAGGTATCAGTTCTTCTATTTCATAAATAAGAAACTGAGACTTAGAGAGATTAAGTAACTTGCCCAAGGGACCATTCTCATCCTTCAGTTCTCCTACCTCTCCAAAATTGAAAATCAGTAAGCCTAGGGAATGATTAGGGAAAATGGAAGCTGTACTTTGGATTAGAAGTAAAGAGCAGAGATTTGAAGGGCAAGGAGCACCCTGTGGAAATCTAGGGGACCAGCATTCCAGGCAGAGGGTACAGCCAGTGCAAGGGCCTGGAGGTGGGATCATGCTTGCTGTTTATGAAACCAGGCAAGTACCTTTCTTCTCTCTGCCTTATTTTTCTGATCTGTAGAATGGGTCACGTCATGCTTAATGTGAGAGTAAAGGATGGTGATGTGTGAATTTGATGTGTTATGTAAGTCACTGTTAATAAAGCTAAGCCAACACTATGGCTCCATCAGTGCTCTTTTCTTTTGACTTAAATATAAATTTAAGGAAGAATAATTTATTCTTGCTATTTTTAGCAGCTGTGCCATGTGTTATTCGGAAGCACTTAAGTACACCCATATTTAAACCTGTGTAAAATCCACAGAGCAATGCAGCTTAAATTCATTCGGGATTGCTAGAACCTGTCTTTAGCTGTCTTACTGGCAGTATGGTGGACTCCCAACAGGACACTCTTTTGTGACACTTTCCAAATGGCCAGTAAGGATCCTACAAGACAAAAAAAAAGAAAAGAAAAAGAAACATATTCTGTATTTTGAAAATCCAGGTCTCTCTGATTTTTACCAGGCATTTCTTATTCATAAAATAGGTTACTAAGTCCTCTTATCCACATATTGATTATATAGGCATATCTTGGAGTATAGTTAATGGTATAATATAAAAGTAATGAGCTTCTGTGGCCTTGGCAACGTTCTGTTTCTTCTTACACGATTGTGCTTAGTTTATCAAAATTAAACATGTTGTACACTTAACATTTTGTGTCCTTCTCTATGTGTGTGTGACATTGCAATTTTAAGGTTTTTTCTTAAAAAAGGAGTAAGGTTTCAACAGAGGGGAAAGTTTGCTCCAGTGGACCATGGAAGCAAGACACAAAATGAGATGAGGCTAGAGTTAGGATGGACATGGCATGTTTGTGTCATATGGAGGGTATGGATTATTGCACAATAGTAAACATTCATCGAGCACTTACTGTGCCCCAGCTGGAAGGTACTGTGGGCTAGGTACTCTAAGTCAGTCACAATATATTGATACTTCACCCTTGCCTTCCTTTTCCATCAAAGTTGGAAAGATCCAACTTTTCAGCTTCCCATCCAGCGAGGCACGGTCATCTGTATGTTGAATGGGCTTCTGGAAAAGCCTTTTATAAATGGGTAGACTCACTGGGCTTACCCCCTAATCTTTCTGTCTTTTGCTGTCTATTTTCTTCATCCTGCTGGAATGGGGCCATGGTCCCATGGTCAGCAATCTTTCAATCATGACGTGACAAGCATCATGACAAAGGCCTATGCACTAAGAATGGAGGATGGACAGATGGGCGGGGCGAAGTTCTCTGGACCACTGTGACTGACAGGCAGGCTGGGTGGGTCAGTCCATTTCAGGACACTGTTCTTTCTGACCTGTAGACTGCCCCATGAGTTGCCCTTTGGACATTTTGGCATGATCTACAGACATGCTACTTTCTCCAGTAACTATTTTGGTGTTGTGTTGCCCTACTGGACATACGCTTGTAAGCAGCAACACATGACCGTATTAACCAGAGTTTTCTTGATGGCCAGCTTTTTCAAAGTTACTATCAGAAAGTTTTTGCTGATTCAAACACCTTCCTCTGCTACTCCTTGGACTTTTTTTTTTCCTGTTAAGATATTAATTTTATGTCATCCTAGTCTTGGAGCAATTCTTTATAAAATGAAACATTTTCAGCATTTCCATATCTGGAGAGAACAGTCTTTTTTACTTGGAGACTTGATACTTTTCCAAGGAGATATACTCAGAGGGAAATGGAGAGGCTAGAAAAGAATTTGATAAACTTGAGAAGTTGACAAAACAGATGCTGTGATTCAGCTGAGCAAGCACATTTATCACAGCCACTTTGAAGCTGTAACATTGAAATTCTTTGCTCACTGTCACTCATCACCAAACTTTTGTTTGTTTGCGTTTATTGTTGTACTCATAGAAATCGTATGTGAGTATCCTAAGGCACAGTGATAATTTAAATAATATAAATATGGTTATATGTTAATCTGCCAACTTGGAGGAGAAAAATGGATTCAATCTGTTTAATTATGGAAGAATTTTTTACATCCTTTCCTAGAATACTTTATTAATGTCAGGAATGCTCATAATGATCGTAGGAAACAGACTGCAAAAATATCTAGGGATTATGATATTTAGGGACTATGATATTTAGTTAAAGGTATAAGTTTATGTGTTTTGAAAGCCAGAAGATACAATGAAAGTTAAAGTGAATCTAGCATAATGTGAAGACTTTTTGAAATTAAAGTAAAGAAAATGTTCATTTGAAGCTGAACTGCATTTAGTTCAATTTAACATGCATTTGATTAATCTATTCCTTTATTCATTTGTAAGTGTAAGAGAGTTTAGGTAAGGAAGACTGGGAAACTCCAAGCAGTGGTGGCTACATGTCTGTTAGGTTTCTTCTTGCTTCTTCCATGTGGTCCTGCCTTCTACTTCACAGAGAAGGCAGCCCATCTGTGATTGACTTCTCTGCTCCCTGAGGCTCATATATTAATAACATCAACCTCCTGCAAACCATGAGCCTTTGATGTGATATAGTTCACCTGATCTAGGACTTGGCAGCTCCAGATGAGCCCTATCTTTTGCTGGTGTATTCAGTGTTTTTCCTTCTTACCTTCTTGTCCTCAACCCACAAACTCTATCAAGTACTACTTGCCTTTCTCCTCCAACAACTGCCCTCTCTACCCCTTTTCTTTCAAACATCTTAATATGACCCTGTTTTCTCACATTCTCTCTCCAGCCTAGGACAAGGCTTTTTTCTCATTCTTCCTTCCAGAACTCCATCTGCAAGCCCAATGGCAGAGTTCTTAGCAAATGTGAAAAAATAACCTAAAAATCCAACAAAATCATTTTAATCCTCAATCCACCTGACCTCTCAAGGTTCTCCATCACTGCCTTCCTTCTTAACTCTCTTTCCCCTCACCATCCCTTTGTGGTTTTCTTCACTCTCTTTGAGATAGGTTCCTCTCTCCCTCTATAATTGTATACAGCCTGATTGCTGTCACGGTGCTCTCTACAGTGTTGATCATCAAATCTATGTCTCCTGCTCCAACCTCTCCCCTGAGCATCAAAGCCATATTTCCAACTTGTGCTGGATGTCTCCATCTGGGTGATAGCTTAAAAATATATCCAAAACTGGATTTATTTTCCACCCACCTCTCATCTTGGAAGCTACTCTCCAATCCCCAATCCTGTATCTCAGCAGTGGCAGCCCCAAAGCAAAAAATTAAACAAGCTTCCGTGTCATAATGTAGAAATACAACAGGAATATCAGGAATAGTCCTTTTCATTAAAGTTTAAACCAGTAAAAAGCTGCACTATCTATATTTTTGGTCTAGTCTGAGATTCCTGTGGTTGGTTGTGTCATTATAGAGGACACTGGCATCTGCTATTTAATTTTATTTTTTACCTTTTTGTGGGACTTAAATTATGATTTCATTGTAGAATTGTTGTTGATTGATATACCCTATACTTGCCAAAGTCTTACATCATAGTTTGATTCATACATTGAACGGCAATTGGCATAGTTAGAAGAATTTTACTGATGGAAGATTCTTAGCATGATTAAACCTATTAAACAAGGAGATGAAAGCTGTTTTGGCCTTCAGGATCTTTGAGAGCGTCATGTTAAATGAGACCCAACTGACAGAATGCTTTTAGCTTTTCTTTTTTACAGAGAGTTATAACATTGTATTGTAAATTAAAAATTGAGTCCCAGGGTTAATAAATTTAGACCTGATTTAGATTGTCATATATGTATGACATATATATACACACACACATATATATATATAAAATGATATTTTGTTGGATATATTACTTGGTGCCTCTCATGTCAGTAATATTATTTGTTTCATTTCCACAGTTTGGCCAAAGAAAAAAAAAAATAGTAGACAACCATGCCTACTCTCTCTTTAGCTTTGTGTTTGATGACTGGGGGCCTCCTTTGAGACTCTGTAGTCATCATAGCAGTTAGCACACTGTAATTCAATTTCTGATTTATAGTCAGGCTTCCTACTAGACTGAAAGTTCCACTTGAGAGCAGATGCTGTTTCTTTATTACTGAATCCACAATGCCTGATGCAGAGTTCCCAGGGAAGAAAAACATTTTAACATCCCTGAAATCAAGATGTATCTTATAATCAATGGCATGTCATAGTTTTATGTGTCATATCAGGATGATGGTATGATTCACAATTGATGGTGTCTGAAATTCAGTGAAGTGTATTGGAAGGTGGTAAGAGCTTTGCAAATGAGAACAGGATAAGAGGCGTTAAGTGAGCTGGGTTGGAGTAGGGTGGGGGAAGGGAGAGATGCAGTGTTAAATAAGATGGTAAGGGTGGGCATCATTGAGAAGATGAGGTCGGAGAAAGACTAGAAGGAGGTGAGAGAGGGAATATCTGGAGGAAGAATTTTCCAGGAAGAGGGGATAGACATTACAAAGGCCTGAGTGCATCTGACATCTATGGAGCCCATCAGGAAGGAACTGTGGCTGAGCAGGGGGGAGAGTAATAGGAGATGGTCTCAAAGAGAGAATGGGGGGGGTGGAGTGGAGTAGGCAGTAGGTCATGAAAGGTTCTGAAGGTCATTGTAAAGACTTAGACTTTCACTGAGTGACATATGGGGCCCATGCAGGGTTCTGAGCAGAAATTTGCATGACTTGATTGGCATTTTTTCTTGTTTTCAATTTATTCTGACTGATGACTGATAGCAGACTACATAGGGACGAAGGGAGAGACTAAGAGACCTGTTCCGAGATTTTACATTGATCTGGGGGGGGAGAGGATGGTGGCTCAGGACACACGGAGGAAGTGAGAAGTAGTTGGAATCTGGATGTCTAATGAAGCTAGGGCCAAGGGACTCTATCTTCCTCGAGCGACTAGATGTTGGTGTGAGAGAAGGAAAGGGTCAAGGATAGTGGCAAGGTTCTTGACACAAGAAACTGAAAGGAAGGAGTTGCCCTCATCTCAGTGAGGACAGCTATGGATAGAACTAGTTTGGGAGAGAAGATCAGGAGTCCAGTTTCGGACATGTTGACTTTGCGTTGTCTGTTAGCTGATGGCAAGTGATCCAAATGATGCCGAGGAGGCCGTTGGGCATGAGATTCTTGGTGTTGGGAAAGAGGTCTAACCCTGATACTACTTAACTACAGCATCCTGATTTAAGGAAATGTAGTATGTGGTATCTGTGATACCTGTTATAACTTACTTGCTCCTCCAGTCTTCATAACAAGAAAGACAGCATCCTCTTAATTCCCACTCTCAAGAGAGTCTTCTCTGGGGGAGCTGTCTTATTTACACTTGACCCAGACAAGCTTTTCTGAAATTTCTTCCTTCATTTTTTTATACCTTATTTTAGACAGTTGTCCTTTCTATCACTGGTAAATTCATGAAGGATGATGTGCACCTTTCTCCCAGGCTTACCCAATTCTGTCCCTAAAATCCAAAATTGAGACAGTGATGGGCTCTGTTTAGAAATGTAGTCCATTAAGATTTAATAATCTGGAAAGAAGGCATTTCATTTGCCCAGCGCTATACAGCTATATTTGTAAGTATCAGTGATGGCTGCCAATTTAAAAGAGGACTTTACATTGTCCATTTCAATTCTTACCTTTATTCCTGAGGATGCTCTGTTAGGCATGCTCGTTTCATGAAAAAAGACACAAAGTCTGAGACCTCTGTCAATAAAAGAAAAATCATCATCATCATAGTAGCCAGATAAGTAAAGGAACAAGCATGTTAGGGTTTTGATGATGTATGAGAAGACTAAGTTGTAATGTACTGTGTGATTATAACCTTTAAATTACATGATTTATGGATGGGATACACTCAGAAGAAGTTCAGTCTCTATCTGCTTAATGTTCAAATGGTTATAGCGTGTGAAAAGGCTTGTTCAGAGAAAGCTAATATTCAATGTTTGTATGGCTTAGACTAGCAGTCTCCAAAGGTGTATGTGTAAACTAAATAATATAATGGGTGTGGGAAGAAAATAACCAAGATGTGTAGTTGTACATATTTATTTTTACCTAAATACAGAAATTAGTTTTTCTAATATTAAAAATACAGATTAGCACTAATACAAATATGCATTTCTAAATGAATGTAGATGTGTTGATGGTATATGCCCAATTTTATTTGATGAGGTGTATAGCATAAACATCTCAGAATCCCTCAGGACCTAGATAACATTTTGCTTTTGATTGAGAAACTATTATTTTAGATTCAAATTGGAAGTAAAGTTAGAGGCAGAATGAATTAACTTTACTTTGAATATCAGAGCTGAAGAAGCATCAAGTGAGCTATTTTCTAGAGTAAATATTGGCCTTTCTAAATTGTACCTTATATGTCCTATTTCTTTCTGATATAATTTTCCTAATCTGATTTAGTGCTTGGGGAAAGTGAACCAGAGGTGAAAAGGGTTCTAGAAGAGTTATTTAATGTGTATTTTTTCATCTGATTTTTGCCCCATGCTAATAGAAACTCACTAGGAGCTACCTTTTCCCCACAAGTCCAGAAAAGTCATTGTTAGTATTTCAATGGCTTGATCTCCAGACCATGCAGAAAATGTGCCTGGTTATGTCAGTAGTCCCATGAGAGTTTCTCTTGCAAATGTTGCTATTGAGAGTTGGAAGTCTAGTTTAGTATGTGGAAACATGCATTTTACTGTAGAATATACGTATTGGAATGGATAGCGAGTACAAATTCTTTTATGTATTCAGAATTCATGCTTTTTTGTGTGCTTTGGGCTATTAGTGAAGAGCATATGATTATTATAATAATTATTTTTTGTAAGGATGCATGAATACATTTGCCCTTTGCTGCTAATTGGAAACAAAGGTCTTTAGTAGATAATCTTACGTGTTTTTAGTTGTAATAATGACATGGCTTTAAGGGGCTACTATTAATTTCACCTGCAGTATTAAATGCGGTGTAAATATAATTAAAAGAAAATATGTAAAAATGAAATATATACACATATATAAAGAAAATATATAAGGTGCGAATATATATAAAGTAGGGACTTTCCAATGTCTCCCTTCACTAATGTCAAGTTCTTAGAACTGATAGTAAGAATTATAATCTATTAATTTAATGTAATACCAGCCGAAATGCTAATGTAATTTTTTGAACTATCAAATCTGATTCCAGAACATATCTGGAAAAGAACATTCTCCAGAAAATGGGAAAAAATGTGGGAAAAAAAGTAGTAGTGAAGAGAGTTAACAGGCAGATATCAAAATTTACTATAATAATTTTAAAAGTGAGGTATAAGAAAATTAAACTATTGTTTATGGATATATATCTATGAATTTGTGTGTGTGTATACATATATACACACACACATATATGTGTGTATACATGTATACTTGTGTGTGTGTGTATTCAGGATAGTGGTTACATGTAGAGGAGAGAAAAGTTATAAATAGGAAGGGACATTTGGAGGGCTTACAAGGACTCCTAATGTTGCCTATCTGAACTTGAATGGTTACTGAGAATTTACTTTATAACTATTCATTAAACCGTATGTGTGTAATGAATGCCCTTTTGTGTGTATTTTATATTTCATAATAGAAAAAGAGTATGGTCTAGACACAGAAACTGACCAATATATCAGTGGAAGGAATTGTCAGGCCAAAAGTGGACTCATTTCCAATTAGTGTAGAGACAGTGAACAATCCAGTAAGTGAGAAAACTGAATATCCATGTAGAAGATTATCTGTGCTTCATTATGTATACTAAAATAAGTTGGTCAGGTTAAAGAACTAAATGTGAAAAATTCCAAAAAGCAAAAATATAAAGGTATGAAAAGATAACATTGGAGAACTTGTGTTTAACTTATCATGATTATGAACCTGAGATGTTAAGATACAAAACCCCAAAGCAATATATTAAAAATGAAAACTAACACATTTAGGGTTCTTTTGGTGAGTATTTTAGGTAATAATTGTATAATTAAAAATTAATGTACATCTTAAAAGGAATTTTATCTCAATAAATCTAGCCAGAAATTTGCTCATCTTCATACCCACAGAGCTTCACATAAACCTCTCTGCCTACCCCAACCTTTCTTACCACGATGCAGGAAATATCATTCGTATCTGATCCCTGTATTTGTGCCCAGATTGCCCATCCTCAGCTTGGTCATTTCCTTTCACTGGATTTTTCTCATCATACATGCACATACGAATACCTCCCATCTCAAATGGGCAACAATGACAAAACACCATCACCATCAATGACCCTGTCATATCCCATGCTAGCTTCCCTTCCATTTCTGTTCCTCTAGCTAGGATTTTAGGAAGACACATAAAAATAATGCTTCTACCTCTTTCTATCCTTTTATTCTCTGGGTTGTTCTAACTGGGTCTTGGTTTCCACCATTTACTCTAACTGATCTTGTCAAGGGAGCCAGCTACCTTCATGCTCCCCAATCCAGTGAACACTTCTCTTTTCTCCATCTTCGTGTCTCACGTGAAATAGTAAACCTGCAGAGATGCCTTCCATGTCCACCCTACCTATAACAACACTAGCACTTTTCTATTTCTTTCAATTCTTTGATTTCTTCCCAGCACATCTTTATACGCTATATTGCTGTGTGACCAATTACCTCCGTGTTTACTGGCTAAAAAACAATAAATGTTTAACTCATAGTTTCTATGGATCAGGAATTCAGGAGTAACTTAACTGGATGTCTCAGGCTCAGGTTCTCTCATCAGGTTGTAGTCAGGGTATTGATCAGGGCTACAGTCTCTTCTGGAGGGTATGACTGAGGTTAGGGGATCTACTTTCAAGCTCACTCCCATGGCTGTTGGCAGGAGGCCTCGTTCCTCACCACATGGGTCTCTCCACACAGCTGCTTGAGTGTTCTCAGCACAGGCCACTGACTTTCCCCAGAGCCAATGATCCAAAAGAGACAGCCATAGTCTGTTAAGACCTACTTTCAGGAGTGACACACCACTTGTAACTTATTCTGTTTGTTACTAATAAGTCACTAAGTCTAGTCCACATGCAGGGGAAGGGAAATTAAGCACCAGTTATTGAAAGGAGCTGCAAAGAATCTGGGGACATAATTTAAAACCACCACATTCCCAAAGAGAATACAAACTCCAACAATGCAGGGAATGGGTTGCTACTGACAGTTATGTCCTTAATACCTGGAAAAGTGGGCACTTTGATAAACATCTGTTGAATGTATAAATGGATGGATATCCATTTAGGCAACAAAAATGTAGTCCGTGGAGTAATCTAGACCTAGCGCATAGCATACTAGCTCTGAACTTCAGGCACATTAATTTCTAGGAGGCTCAGTTTCCCCATGTCACCTATGTTATAGTAACACCTGCTTGGCGGGGATGCTCTGAGGATTAATGAGATTGCATATGCAAAGCACTTTCTCCAGTGTTCGTCACAAAGTAAGCATTTGAATTTTAGTGTACCTGATTTTTTCCCCTTCTTTCTACTTTTCCCAACACCTTCAATGATAAGCATTTCTTTACTCTGTGATGTCAAAAATTTAACTCTTCTTATGATGAATTACTTGTTCAGTTTTTAAAGAGAAATCAGTTTATATCAGATTGGAGGAACTTTGGCACTGATGCATAATGTCTACCTATTAGGTCCTCCCAAGAGAATTATAATATGTGCATAGAGGGGAAAATTAACAAATGTGTCATATGGAAAGACAATTTGTTAGTTTAGGGATACCCACTGCAATTTAGGCCCAATATTTTGTCTAAAAGAAATGAATGTGATAATACTTTGTACCTGAAGGAAAACCGAAGGATTCCTCTGTAGTTATGACATTTATTCCTGTGGGAAATAACAGTTACTTGAATCACAAACTGCAACAAAGACTTCCTCCAGCTGTCCTTAAACTTGATAACATATGAGTGAGTCTACTGAGGCAGTTATTTTTTTTCTCTCAAAAAAGAAATTTTTAGGTGTAATTTCCATTAAGGAAAAGCACATATCTAAGTTTTACAGTTCTATGAGTTTTCACAAATGTACAGGTATATATAACCCACACCCCAATCAAGATAGAACATTTGTATCACCTGAAAATATTCTTTATGTCCCTTTCTAGTCATTCACCAGCTCTCCAAGGCAACCACTGATGTGATTTCCGTCATCATTAGTTTAGTGTGTTCTAGAAAGTATGTACTGTCATGCCTATTACTATGCCTCTGAGGTCCACTGTTGTATATTATCAGTAGTTCCTTCCTTTTTTCTTTGAGTCGTATCCAGTGTGTGGACATACCACAATTTGTTTACCATTCATCAGTTGAACATTTAGGTTGTTTCTGATTTTTGGCTATTGTGAATAAAACATCTGTGAACAATTTGGGGCATCTTTTGTTTCTTTGGGGTAAACACTGAGCAGTGTAATTGCTGGGTAATAAGGTTGGTGTTTAATCTTATAAGGAAAGGCCAGGCCATTTTTAAAAGTGGTTGTACCATTTTATGCTCCCACTAGTAATGTAGGAGATGTCCAGTTGCTCCACATCCTCCCCAACAGTTGATGCTGATTGTCATTTCACTTTTAGTAGGTGTGATGTGGTATCCTACTTATGTGCATGCTCCCATTTTCTCCAGTCACAGCTTTTGCCTTAGTTTCTCAAGAGAAATGTTGAGCTGTCTCTGTTGCCTCTTCCCCACCAAGCTCTTTTAGTGGGGAGTGTTCCCATAGGAGGATGAGGTGTTGCACTGAATGATGGGTTCCACCCCAGGGCAGGTCTCCAGTTGCTGGGTACTTCCAGACTCATACTTTCTTTGTACTGCAGTGGTCTCAGCATTTGCCAGAATAAGCAGGTCTGACCCTATGTCCTGCCTTGCTTTGTGGATCTCCTATTCCCTCCTTAGGCTCACTCCTTCAAAATATAACCTTCTGAGGCATAACTCTTCCTAGCTTTGTCCAACACAGAGAAAAGAGCAATAGAACAGAGTAGCTGCAGAGCGTGGGCTCAGGACTGACTGCCTTAGCACACATCCTAACTCTACTGTTTACCAGTTGTTTAGCTTGGACTTAACCTCAAGCCTCGTTTTCATCACCTGCAAAATGGAACAACAACAATAACTACTTAGTAGTGTTATTGTGAGAATAAAATAATAAAAAGTGTTATTGTGAGACTAAAGTCTGCAAAGCACTTAGCCACAGACAGCTCAGAGCTCAACTCTGCTGTCTGTTATTACCATGGTGGCTGCTAGAATACTGTCTCTTGTCACTTCCGGTGTCTACTATTGATAACTTGGCTGTTTACCACTCTTTGCCCTTGCTTACTACCTGCTTTTATCTTTGTTCTTGTCTTTCTATGTTCCTTTTCATATACTTCTAGCCACTTCAAGTCAATGTGTAATTCAGGCTTTGGGCTTCTCTTTTTCTAGGAAACCAGTTATAAACATGTCAAATGGGAGAAGACAGTAAGAAATCATTTACCAGACTCCCATGTACTGTCTAATGCTTATCGTGTAGAGTTTAAAGAGAAAAATGTGAGCAAAAGCCACGTCTCTATTATTGTTCAAGTGCAGTTCGGTGGTCTTGCATGAGCTTTGGGGCAGGTTGTAGTTCTTTGGGCAAAGCCAGATCATCTTCCAGACAGATCCTCGTGGGTGACCTTCCAAATACCTTGTTGAATTCACTATAGCCCTCATTTGGTTTTGAAGGGCGAGGAATCTGATTTCTTAGCATGCTGACTTATCTATCTCAGTTTTAGTTTTCCCTGAAGACCCTTGGGGAGACAGTACAGGGTATGCCTCAGTTTTCCCACTGAGGGGTGAGGAAGTTAGGATATTTATCCACCAACATTTGCTTGGTTGAGAGTCGCTCTTGGATGAAGGTGTGAACTCCATGGCCTGTCTAGCTTGCCTTGCACACAGGCTGAGAACCTCCCCCTGACCCACCCTCAGGCCAAGAGGAGCAGGAATATTTTGGCAGGTGAGGAAAGTCTGCTGGTGGGCCCAGGGATGTGCATCTGCTTCATTATGTCTCAAGCACCAATGCACATTAACCACATTCCCCAAGTACGGAGACTGATGTGTGAAAAATAATAAAGCTGATTTATGAATATTTGATGAGAAACATAACCACCAGAAATTCCAACCTCTGTGTGATCTAGCACGGGCAGCCTCTCTTTGTGGTCATATCCTGGGGGAAGCCCAGGTTATCTTCACAAAGAGATTGTGGCTTTCAGAGGTGATGACGTGAGTTTCTTGGCTGGCGTCATTGAGCTTTGTAGACCAATGGCATCCATCCCCGAGGTGGCATATGGCTCTAATGGGGATGGGTGGAGACTCCTGCAAAACACTCTTTCTTGGATTTGACTCTGTTTTTCCTTTTATAGACACCTTGCTGACCATTCTCCTTTTCCTAATACACAATGTAATTCCTTAGCCATAAGCATTATATTTATAAACATAATCCAATTATACCTTTCCCAGGTCACCTTTAGATATGAGGGTCAACAGTAATCTCTTAGTCACAGCTCCGGATGGTTGCTCTTACCCATTACTTTTGGATTCTTTATCATTTTCTTAATAGAGGTTAAATTTAACTTCAGTTTTAGGAGATTCTTTACTGTTAACTCCACAGAGCTTTGTGCAAACATTTTCTTGATAAAATTTGGAGAGTTAGTAAGGAATCAAATGAGCACTACTTTATTTTAAAAAAGGAAAATCATTCTTGACACTCTGCTATAATGGAAAGAATGCCAGCGTGCATTAGGTTGACAACATGTAAGTGGCAATATGCAACCACTTTTGACCTATAAAATGTCAATTTCATATGGTTCAGCTGACATGAAGACAGTAATCTTCCCTTTTAAAAAGTGAGTCAAAATGTCAGCATTGTAGCTGTGTGGCTTTTGGAAAATCCTCCCACCTCTTTGATTCTTAGTTACTCATCTGTAAAATGGGTTCGGCTAGAAATCCAACAATAACAGTCTTTGGTTTTATGAGTCTTAAAGGAGGCAGGAAGGCTCCAGGATGTGGGTCATTGCTGGGGCTGCCACCAGAAATTTGTTCAAGGATGTTTTCCCTTCTTGCAGATATCTTGCTTTCTTACATCTACAATCTCATAAAGGAAAGGGATGTTCCCAGGTCTATGTTTATACCTAGGAGCTCTCCTCCATTCTCTCCTAATCCTTTTTAATCTCTTCCTTACTAGACAGTTTTATCTTTCCCTAAGACCGCTCTAGTCTGAGTTGTCTGTTCCCACAGCAGCCTTAAACAATAGGGGGACTGTCTCTGCTGTTTATCTATCCTTGACAACTTGCTCCTCCATTTATCCTACTACTGGAGCCCCGTGTGGCAGTGAGGATAACTTCTCGAGGGCCCTTGTGCCCTGTAGTACCTCAACTCAACAATTCTTCAGCCCCACTGTGACCTGAAATCCATCACTCCTCTCACCTCTTCACCAGCCCTTGTCCCCTTCCTGTCCTCATTTTCCACCCTCCCCTGCCCCGTGCCAGCTTGGATTCTAGTTGCCATAATTATAATTCCTCTCTTGCCTATACTTTACACACATTGCCCCTTTCTCTTTTCTTTGTATTCACTTGGCAAAAATTTAACCCTGATTATATTCAACTCTTCGCTTACTCGTTGCCTGCACTCACCCAGCTAAACACAGCTGGAGAAAACCCATCATGGTGGCTGGTTTCCCTTGACATTCTAGACCAGGAAGCACTCATGAGTCCTTTTAGCTGCTGGCGAGTCTGATGATTTTCGCTCTCCTGTTCTCTTAGGCAACCATTTCAAACCTTCTCCTCTCTTATCCCTCATTCCCACTTGTAGCTGTTATTCTTGCTTCTTGTTCCATGAAGAAAAAAGAAGCCATCAGAATAGAACACCCTCACGCCTTCCCCATCACATTACCAACCTTGCGTCTTCACCCATGGTCTCAGCCTTCATTCCTTTTGCTCAGAAGGAACTTTCAAGCCCTCCTCTTCCGAAGTGGAGCGCCGTCCTTTCTTGCCGGCTCTGGCAACTCCTCCCTCTGCCCTGAATCAGTGTTGCCTTTCTGCATCACATCCACGTGCTCTTAATTTTTTTCCATCTAAAAAAGAAATTCTCTTGACTTTCGGTCCCTCCAGCTATCACCCCATTTTCTCCTCTCCTTTAGAGCAAAACTCCTCAATAGAATGATTCACACGTTTCTGCAGATCACATCATTCCACAATCTCCTTGTCCTGTATCCCTCCACCAGTTACTTCTGGTTTCTTTATACCATATTTAGTTTTTAAAAAAGCTGTTTCCTCTCGAAATATTTCATCTCAATACCAGAGGTCACATCGCATGGGGAGTGGCTGCTTGGGAGTTTAAAACAGATGAAAAGAAGAGGAAACACAGCCAAATATTTAGAGAAAAGGTGAAGCCGTTCCATTCCATTACCTTTGTGGAAGCGTTTCCATTTGCTCTGTACCTTGGATGTGCTCCCTCTGGCCCACAGCTGAACTCAAGGCACATGAAGTCTGTTTAACGGCCTTGAAGGAAAGCTCGGAGCCCATTTGTTCTTTTAAATCTCTTTGGTTTGCAATTGTCAGATTCAGTTTTGAGGGGAAGAGTTCAGAGCCTCATTGAAAGTAAAAAAAGAAGGGGAAAAGCTTTAGCCAAATCTGGTAAACTATGTCAAAGTCTTTATCCTACAGCAGTGGCAGCAAAGGAATATTTTTAGTACTGATGGCTGAGGGGTAGCGCCTGTCACAGGGACACCTGCGGTGCTTATGCAGCCTGGCAGGGATGTCGCGGGACTAGCATAAATTCTGCCTTATATTTTGATGGCATGTTTTATCCCATAGGCAGACTTTGCAGATAATATTCACTCTTCTGATTATGAGAGAGGAAAGCCTCATCCCCACACTCTTGGAAGTGTGTCCTGCTTCAGTGCCTGTTCGTTTCTGCTGGGTGCCTGTATTGTCACTTCTCTGAGAAATGTTAATCATGCTAGATTTGCTCTGCTGTGCTTCTGCTTAGTCAGACGTTCAGGTCTAATAAGTTGTAGCTCTGTTTTCTTACTGTGTTAAAAGGGAGGCTTGTCATTGGGTTATTTTTGAAAATGTTGATAAATTACAGAGGGATTTCTGGGAAGGTGTCAGCAGTTTAGGGAGGCATCGTTTATCATCTTTTTAAAATCCTCTTACAAAAAGAGGACAATGAGGTAGCAAGACTGAAAACCCACTGACTATGTTTAGAATAAAACTAGGTGACATAGGTGAATCCCAGTGCCAGTAGGACAGGAAACTCCCCCAGTGCCACCAGACCTGCCTGGCACCCACATCTGGCAGGAAGAAAGAGGGAAACCATGGCATGACTGTAGGACACAAAGGAGAACAGGGAAACCCAAAACGAGCCAATAGGTACTTGGTGGAAAGCTTACATATTGCCTGGAGATCTGCGTTCCTTCTTTATTCATTTATTTAAAAAACATTTATTGATTGTCCACACTCTGCCAGACTCAATTTTAGACACTATAGAGTCCACATTGAATGAGGTGGAAAATGTCTCTCTACTCTTCATTTTGATGTACAGCTCATGTCCTAGAAGAGAAACATAGACTCAGAGAATATAATTCCAGAGATATAGGTGTGCTCATGACAATAAAGGAGGGCAAGAGGAAGAACTAGGTGACAGGAGTGAGGAAATGATGTTATTACAGAATAAATATAAATAATATTGATATATAAGTAGTAAAGGTAAATAGTTTTTGTTTTTGAGGAGGTGACATTTGAGCAGATAGGTGAGTCCTTGGGGGACCTGATTTGATAAATAGAATGACCAGGGTAACCTTTGCTACAGTCTGAATGTTTGTATCCCCCCAAACTTCATATGTTGAAATCCTAGGTGGGGCCTTTGGAAGGTGTTTTAATCATGAGGGTGGAGCCCTCCTGAACGGAATTAGTGCCTTTATAAGAGAGCCTCCATAGAGATCCCTAGCCCCTTCTCCATGTGAGGACACTGCAAGAAGGTGCTGGCTTATGAACGGGAAGAGGCTTCTCACAAAAAGGCACCCATGAAGGCGACTTATTCTTGGGCTTCCCAGCCTCCAGAACTGTGAGCAACAAATATCTGTCATTGATAAGCCACCCAGTCTGTGGTATTCTGTTATAGCAGTTCCAATGGAGTAAGACAACCTTGTTGATTATCTGATGCAGTATTGAAAACTATTGAATAGGTTAATCATTCTGCTTTGCAAGCCTGACATTCAGATTTTTTCTTCATTTAATACCAAAGGCTGCCTCCATCCAAAATCAGAATGAATAATTTTGATGACATGACTACTGTAGGCCAAACAAAAATGGTATTTATTATTTCCAAAACAAGAGATCCAGAGGACTTCCAATATTGGTGCAGTGGTTCAACTTTGTCCTCAGGGATCCAGCTCTGCTCCCCTCTGTGTTGGTTGAGATGGCCACCATGGGCCTAGGCATCCAGGTCTCACATAGACATGTCTTAATGTAGGAAGGAGAAGCAAAGTCAGCCTCTTCTCTTTTCTTTCGTCTCTTCTTTCTCTTATCTTTCTTTATTAAAAAAAAAAAAAACATTTTATAGAAGTATATTATACATACAGAAAAGTGTACATATTTTAAGTATACATACGTTTGATATATTCTCACAAACTGAATGCATCTGAGAACCATTACCCAGATCAAGAAACAGAATATAAATAGACCCAAGAAGTCTCTCATAGGTTTCTTTTCCATAACTACCTTCTCCAAGTGTAACTAGTTGTATAATTTTAAATTTCTAACACCACAGATTAATTTTTCCTGTTTTGAACTTTCATCTAAATGGAATCTCATCTAATATGTCTTGTGTTGGCTTCTTTTACTAATTATGTTTGTGACATTCCCAGCCATATTTTTTTTTAATTTTTTTTTTTTAAACGCATTGTTTACTTTGTTTATTTATTTATTTATTTATTTATTTATTTATTTGGCTGTGTTGGGTCTTCGTTTCTGTGCGAGGGCTTTCTCTAGTTGTGGCAAGCGGGGGCCACTCTTCATCACGGTGCGCCGGCCTCTCACTATCGCGGCCTCTCTTGTTGCGGAGCACAGGCTTCAGACGCGCAGGCTCAGTAATTGTGGCTCACGGGCCTAGTTGCTCCGTGGCATGTGGGATCTTCCCAGACCAGGGCTCGAACCCGTGTGCCCTGCATTGGCAGGCAGATTCTCAACCACTGCACCACCAGGGAAGCCCCCAGCCATATTTTGTGTGTAGTTGCAAGTTATTATCATTGCCTTATAGTATTTCGTTGTCTGTTCTGTTGATGAGCATTTGAATAGTAACTAGTTTTGTGTTACAGTGAAGAGTGTTATAATGAACATTCTAGTACATATCTTTTAGTGATCATATGCATGCATTTCTTTTGGATATATATATAGTTTCATTTTTAACAGGGAGAGAAGTCTTTCTTGAAGTTCCATATCCAATTTCCCCTCAAGTCTTATTGTTGAATATTGGGTCATAGGCCCATCTCCTATTTGTAGAAGAACCTGGAAAAGAAAATAGTCAGTGATGTGCTGTTTAAATGTTCAACAACCAGCTCTCTTCATGAGATGAGGGAAATGGGGCCAATGTGTACCATTTTGCCAGTTTTTTGGGTGTAAATACTCCCTTCATGGCCAATTTCAAGGTAACAATGTTACATCAACCAGCTTGCAAAGCAGCTCTCCTAAAACAGCTCCAGGATACCACTAGCTCTCATTGTCATCCTTTATACTGAAGTTTGTCTGTCAGAGAAAAAGGGGGCAGGGGGAAGGGTAGGGAAGGCTGTTCTATAGATAACCAGTGTTTTTGCATCAATTGCATTATTACTGTGGATAAATTAATAAACCACCATTCTAATACTAAGGTGGTTCTATAAAATTCTGACTGTTGACAAAAATTGGCTTTTAGAGATATTAGGATAGAATAGACTATGCTGTGATAATAAACAACCCCAAATCACAGCAGCTCAGCACATAGGAGTTTATTTCCCACTCATGCCAAGTCCGCTGTAGGTCAGGCAACTCTTCAGGGCAACTGTTTCCAATGCAATGATTTAGCAGCCTGGGCTGCTTCTATTGTTCTGACTCCTCATTTCAACACTCAGTCTCCATGGTCACTGCTGAAGCAAAGGAGAGAGATGAGGGTTATGGATTTGTAGGAACTTCAGCTCAGAAGTGACTTGTCACTTCTACTCATGGCTCATTGGTCAGAACTAGTTACTTGGTCCCTCCCCACTGCAAGGGCAACTGGTAAATGTGGGAAAGCATGTGGATATTTGATGCACTGTAAATGTCACTGCCACAGAGACCATTCATGCCATTTGTTATTTTTATATTTTTTAATTAATTTATTTATTTATATTTTTTATTTTTGGCTGCATTGGGTCTTTGTTGCTGCGCACGGGCTTTCTCTAGTTGCGGCGAGTGGGGGCTACTCTTTGTTGTGGTGCGTGGGCTTCTCATTGTGGTGGCTTCTCTTGTTGAGGAGCACGGGCTCTAGGTGCACGGGCTTCAGCAGTTGTGGCTCGTGAGCTCTAGAGTGCAGGCTCAGTAGTTGTGGCACACAGGCTTAGCTGCTCCGCAGCATATGGGATCTTCACGGGCCAGGGCTCAAACCCGTGTCCCCTGCATTGGCAGGCGGATTCTTAACCACTGCACCACCAGGGAAGTCCATTTGTTATTTTTAAAGGACTTATTTCGATTCATATCTGTGCATTTCCGTCCTTGCATAGGTCTGAATTATCCTAGAAAAATAACTGACAGCTGTACTCAAAGAATTATCCAGTAGAGTTGCATTTTCTCAGAAACTGAAGAGGAAACTATTAAACCATAACAGGATCAATCCTAATGAAGACTGTTTTCTATATATGAGTTAATGGGCTTTTGCATTGGACTCTATCTCCAGCATATATAATGCTTATTTTGCAAACACCATAGCAATAATTGATCTAGGCAAGAGTCAGCAATGGATGTTAACCACCAGCTTCAAGGTTGTTGAGCAAGAGAATATTCACATAGTCTTCAAAGTGTCACCCACCGATTATCTATTACTTAAAAAGGGGGAAAAGATACCATTAAAATGGAGAGATTTAGCAGACACTGCCTTTTCCAACTGATCAAATTTAAAATTGCCAATAATGGGGCAAACTGAAACCACGTGCTCCTTAAGATGCATTAGGAAAAGATGTAATGTTAGCTAGGCAGTATTTTTGCCAAACTGTTAAATCTGTATGCAATCATGAGAAAAAAAATCAGGAAAACTAAACTGAGAACGATTCTTGAAAAATCTTGGCTGTACAGTACTTTTTTAAATTTAATTTTTATTTTATATTGGGGTATAGTTGATTTACAGTGTTGTGTTAGTTTCAGGTGTACAGCAAAGTGATTCAGTTGTACATATACGTATATCCATTCTCTTTCAGATTCTTTTCCCATATAGGTTATTACAGAATATTGAGTTGAGCTCCCTGTGCTATACAGTAGGTCCTTGTTGATTATCTATTTTATATATAGTAGTGTGTATATGTTAATACAAACTCCTAATTTATCCCTCCCCTCCACCTTTCCCCTTTGATAACCAGAAGTCTTCAAAGTCTATGAGTCTCTTTTTGTTTTGTAAATAAGTTCATTTGTATCATCTTTTTAGATTCCACATATAAATGATATCATATGATATTTGTCTTTCTCTGTCTGACCTTATTTCACTTAGTATGATAATCTCTAGGTCTGTCTATGTTGCTGCAAATGACATTGTTTCATTCTTTTTTATGGCTGAGTAATATTCCATTATATATGTGTACCACAACTTCTTTATCCATTCCTCTGTCGATGGACATTTAGGTTGCTTCCATGTCTTGGCTATTGTAAATAGTGCTGCAGTGAACATGGGGTGCATGTATCTTTTCAGACTATGGTTTTCTCCAGCTATATGGCCAGAAGTGGGATTGCTGGATCATATGGTAGCTCTATTTTTAGTTTCTTAAGGAACCTCCATACTGTTCTCCCTAGTGGCCGCACCAATTTACATTCCCAACAACAGTGTAGGAGGGTTCCCTTTTCTCCACACCCTTTCCAGCATTTATTGTTTATAGACTTTTTGATGGTGGCCATTTTGACTGGTGTGAGGTGATACCTCACTGTAGTTTTGATTTGCATTTCTCCAATAATTAGTGATGTTGAGCTTCTTTTCATGTGCTTTTTGGCCATATTTATGTATTCTTTGGAGAAATGTCTATTTAGAGTACGCTTAAAATGTCACTGTCACGAATGCCAACACACTATCCTAGATTAAAGGAGTTTCGACTCCTTATGTCACTAAATGTATTGTGTGGTACTGGATTGGATACTGGGAAAATGAAGCTATAAAGAACATTATTGGGAGAATTTAGAGACTTTGACTATAGACTGTATATTAGATATTATTGTATCAATGTTAAATTTCTCAGATGCAGTCAGTATACTGTGGTCATGTGGGAGACTGGCTTTAGCCTTATGAGAAATCTGAAATCACAAAATACTTGTGAGTGAAGTGTCATATCGGCAAGTAACTTTCAAATGATTCCCCAAAACGTATATGCATATGTTTGTATGTGTGCATGCATGTATGTGTGTAATTATGTATACTTATAGAATACACATACAGAAAGAGGCAGAGAAAGCAAATGTGGCAAAATGTTAACCTTTGAAGGCAGGTGAAGGTTATATGGGTATGAATCTTCTACTCTGGCAAGTTTTCTATGGTTCTGAAATGTTTTGAAATTAAAAAGATGAGAAAATACCATGCATTCCATTTCTTCTGTAGTTTCACACCTCCATTAATTCTGTAAAATTTTGGCAAAATGTCAGTCTTCTTGGGATCAACTTCACTGTATTGTTTAATCTATATTTGCCTAGTAATCAGGTAGGAATTTAACTTCAAGAAGAGGGATTCTTAGCAATCACCACCCTGCCCTGAAGAGATGCCTGGATCAAGGGAAAGAGCCGCACAGAAGTGGAGAAGACCTTGTGTGTATTTGGATTAATATGGCATCATGCCTGGAAGATGATGTTGGTTTTCCTACAATAAACAGTGACATCAGGAAGAGTAAAGCTGAAGATAACTTCCCCCTTTATCGTTTCTGTCAGTTTATATCAGCCTATATTATTACCCCAAATTGGGGGGAGAAATCTTTGTCTAATTCTTTAGTGACACTAGTGATACTTCATATGCTCATGCTGTAAGGAAAACTACTTAACATAATCTGCAGTGCTAAATGAATGAGCTGTCTTTTTAGAACAGGCCCTGTAATTTCGAGGGAAGAGTATCAATGTCAAATGAGTTGATACAGATGATGAACTTCAAAAAGAAGCTGAACTCCGATAAATATGCATTTTCTCTAAACCATCAAAAACTTGAAATTCTGGGACACTTTCTGGCCATTCTGTCAGAGTCGGTTGATGCAGTATTGAAGTTGAAGCAGTATTGACTATTCACATGACTTTTATGAGTCCAATTTCGAATGGGAGAACAGCAGATCTGTGTGGGATAGTTTTGCTCAGAATTGAAAACAAGAGCCATTTTTTTGGTTGTTCCCAGAATGGACTGTTGATCAAACTTATCATTCAACCCTCAATACTGGGACTTCTGGTGTATAGCATGGATAAATAAATGATAATGTTTTAAGACATTTTTATTATTTTGTCATTGCCCTAAAAGTCTGGAATGAGCTATTTAAGCTTCTCTCTCTTTTGTTTTTTTTTTTTCCCTGTTCCTTTTCTTTTTTTTTTTGAACGGGGGGGTGTTCTACTTTTTGAAACACAAGAAAAGCCATCATTATTTGCAGTGAATATGCCTCATATGGCTGGAACACTCTGGCTGCCACAGATAGTCCATAAAACCACATGCAAAGGGCAACTACACTGTTTGATCTAATTACAAATATTTAAATACCTTTCAGTACAAGCCCTGGGGAAAAAATGGGGGCAGAGGGACACTCCCCAGTAGGGGAGCAACTTACTACAATATGAAGCTGTGTACTTACCTAAAAGTTTTTATTTGACTAAATGTTTCATAGGTGGATGTTGAATAGAGAATGAAATGGTTGGTATATATTATGACCTGAATGTAACCTTGGGTGTAGAACTTAAAAGCATCTCCCAGTGTCCTATAAGATCATCTCCCTGACCCAACATTCCATCACCACTAGTCTTCTTGTCTCCAGGGAGTCACTCCCAGCTGTGTTTGGGTAAACATTGTAACAGCACTACTTATGGGTTTAACAGAAGACCCCTGTATGGGACCAGGAGTGCCTCTTTTCTGGACCTTGTACCATGGACATCATCTATCCTTAGTCAAGGTGTAGTGTTGGCTAGAGCAGGGCTACTCAGAGTGAGGTCTGTGACCAGTAGCATCGCTTTCACCTGGGAGCTTGTTAGAGATGCTAATTCATGGGCCCCGCTTACTGACTCAGAATCCCTGGGGGTGGGGCTCAGAAATGTGTGTTTTAACAAGCTCTCCAGGTAATTCTGTGAAGTCTAACAACCTTAGATTTCCAATAGATGTGAGGCCACAATCAGCCTTACAGCTGACTGCTTCTCCAAAGGTAATCATGATAATCTGTTTACCCTACCGAATAGAAGTTGTTTCCTGAAATGGAAATGGCTGAATACTTATCTATAAACTGTGATTAGAAATAGGTTCTTACAAACCTAAATGTGCTACAGAGTAATTTCCTTAAAGCACAGTGTTATCAGATGTTTAGCAGTGAAAAGACAGTAAAATAAAGAGACAAAGCTAGAGTCTGCAGCATCTTTTGTAACTCCCATACTCTTTAGATTTCCCCCCTCCACCCCCTAGGTTTCTCTGTTATATTATAAGACACAATATTAAGTGAAATCTTCCTCATTTGAATTTTTTCCTATAATGGATGCTCACCTGCTTTCTCATTAAAAGTTCTTAGGCTCTAAGCAAAGATGACATTAGTGTGTAGGTTCTCAAGGGGCTGTATTGTGACTGGAGTCACAAAGGGTTTGGTCCCTTTTGGAAAGCAGACCTAGACCCAAACTCAGTGAGTGCTGGGACCTATTTCTTGGTTGGGAAAAGCTTTGCTGACTTTCTTTTCCTTAGACGTGGCCTCCAGGCAAAAGACGAAACACTTCATAGAGAAGGGAGCCTTTGGACCTGACCGGGGCGTGTCTTGTCCTTATTAGGGCATGATTTTATCCTGCGTGGTTAGAACACATTTGATTTTGATAAGCTTTGTTCATTTTAGTTCCCCCCAATTCAGAGGTGTGCTGGTAAATGTTTAGCAAGATACTCTCCAGGCCAGGAGGCCCTGAATTATAACTTAGGTTGATGTTTGTGATGTAAATACTCCCACCACGGGGCCAATTTCCAACTGTCAGGGTGAAGTCACTGGAGTGGAGCTGGGACCACAGGCTGTCACTGTCCTGTGCCAGCTGGCCTCAGCACACCCCTGCTCAATGGCTCCCTTCCCAGCGCTCTCATGAGACTGCAGAGGATAGGAATTGAGCTTGCCCTTGGTGGACCTGGATAGGAGGGAGGAATCACAGATTCCCAGGCTTGGTGTGTGGGGAGCAAGACAGATCTAGTGATCTTCAGTAGATGAGAAAATATTCATGTGTTCGAGCCTCTGCCTTTCCATGCTATGTTGGCCCCAGTGTTGGGAAGCTATAAGATGCTGGATTCTATGTTTCTGTTAATAGCATGATGAGTTCACCACAAAGCAAGAGGCTAGGAAGGACATCACATCTCAGGCTGTTGGATAAATGACTCAGCAACACCCTTTTTCCCACCTAAGGCTGCCCCCAGAGGAAAAGGCATGCATGGACACACTTCCTTGTCCCAGAAAGCTGTTGCATGCATTTGCTCTCATAGAAAAGTATAAAGGAGGCTGCATCCAAGTAAGACTATGAAGAATCTCCTGGGACAGAGCTTCTAAAGCAAACTCCTCCTCCTCAAAGAATCCTGTTATTTATAGACCAAGTGCAGCCAATGTCCATATTTACTTTTGTTGGTACCTGAGTTCAATGTTTGATTATTCTTGTCGCCATAGGGCTTAGAGCCTAAAATGCTGTGATGATGGGTTAAGCACTCTAAGGTAATAAAGAGGGGGTGTATTTTATCTGGGGAACTGACTTATTTATTACTACCAAGGTATTTGGAGAGAAGAGGAAAGGAATTCAAATAAAAGTTTAAAAACAGACCAGCATGAAGATGCTCTTGGAAGACATAGAATGTAGAAGGTTTATTTTTAGTAAATTTACACTGTTCTTGAAATCAGACCATTTTACACAGGAGAAAATGATGGGGCATCTGGCCTAAGGATTCAAATCCATGTTGAAGGATAACAAAACCCTCCATTCAATCTCAGAATCTCTGAACTCCGGTGTTTCCTTTAAAAAGTCAAAATTTGCCAGACAGAACTGGAGAAGAGAACAGAGCTATAAAGATTTTCCTGAAGACTGAGTTGAGTGCAATCCAATAAAAATCTAGGAGGAAAAAAACCCCTACATTTAGATTTGGTGGAATTGAACATATGTTTTCTTTTTATATTCATGTGTTTTATTTTTATTCTGTCTTTGATAAAGCAAGAACAATAGGTGTGATGGTCACAAAAGCTTTTACTTTACTTTAGCTTTAAGGGGTTGTTAGTTTTATTTCAACTCTTCATAAACTTCCTTTACAGGTATGGAATGTGTCTGGTAGGTTTTTCTCTGTTTTATTTTGTCTTCTCTGTTGTCTTCATTTGGGTTCTCCCCGATGAAGACCTTGAGAAAAGATTCTAATGCGAGTATAATTTCTTGGGGAAATAATTTCAGGAAACAACTGGGTGAGGAGAGGTGAGATGGGGAAGGGAAAGAATTCAATGAGGAATGTTACCGAAGGAGCTGGCCTTGTGGGTAATGGGGGTTCAGTCCTGCTGGGGAACTCCGTGAAACATTATAGAATGCGCCTCTGAACTGTCCCAAAGGACAGTTGAAAGAAAGCTGGTGAATTTATTCAGCTCACTTTCTGCCACTGGTTCCGTGCTCCTTCCAGGGTCCTTAACTATTTGACAGGACCACCTTGTCCTGCAAAACGGGCTCAGTGAGTTCCCACAGCCTGATAGGAGCCCCCTGGGTAGAAAGTACAGGTGTTTGCAGTAAGGAGCCTTCACTCTGTAGAGTCGGGACATTCCTTAGTGCAGCACTGTCCAAAAAGTTTATTCTGAGCCACTATTGTGAGGTACCTGTGTCACTTAAAATTTTCCAGGAGCCACTTTCAGAAGTAAAAAGATGCAGGTGAAATTAATCTTAATACCTGTTTTTAAGAGAGTACATGAAAGATATTATCATGTCAACATGTAGAAAATATAAAAATGATTGAATCTTTTTTGCCCAAATCTTTGAAATTTGGTGTGCATTTTACATTTAACAGCACTTCTCGCATCTCAGTTCAAATTAGCCACTTTTCAAGTGCTCAGTAGTCACATGGGGCTAGTGTCTACTGTATCTGGCCGTGCTGGGAGCATGTGTCGATTACTGTAGCTCCCCAAGTCAATTCCACCCAGTAAGTCAAGGAACCAAACACGTACTTTCAGTTTTGGGCCCAACTGGTGGTTTACTTTCTCAACTAGGTTATGTTCCTTTGATTTCTCAAGATAGAAAAGCTGAGAAATACTGTCTTCTGCTTATTCTACAGAATTATGTTGATTAGTGAGATTTTGAAAACTTGAACATTTTTAATGTCTTTGCAAATGCATTGCTGTTATTTTTGTTAATAGATCAGTATAGGGTTTTACCAGTAAAAATTAGGTCCTCATTTATCCTGTTTTCTCCCTCCACCCACCAAATCTTTATTGAACACCTTTCTTGGGTCAGGCACAGTTATAGGCCCTGGGACCCTTCAGTGAAGAGACAAAGACTCGGCTTAATATTTTGCTGAGGAAGGCAGACGGTAAACAGAATACCATATAAATAATAAGTGCCATGAAGAACAGGTTCTTTATTTTTTTTTAACCTTTGAACTTAAATAATTACAGTTTAGCTTTTATTGCTTAATTATGGCATAAAACAAATGTTTCTGGGTTCATAAGTAAGTAGACATCTTAAGAATTGTAATTATTCCAAATTTATTCAATAACAGTCTACAAAGACATTTCAGTAAAACAATCTTGGAATTCATTCTTTAAAAGATATGCATTTCTTGAAGAACTTGTGATTGCAACAATATTCTTTTTTTTTAACTTTTTATTTTATATTGTAGTGTAGCCAATTAACAATGAAGAACAGGTTCTTTAAAAAAATAAAACTTTATTTTTTAGAGCAGTTTTAGGTTCACATTTAAGAGGAAGGTACAGAGATTTCCCATGTCCCCTACCCCCACACATGTACAGTCTCCCCATTATCAACATCCCCACAAGAGTGGTACCTATGTTACAATTGATGAGCCTACATTGACACATCACAATCACCCAAAGTCCATAGTTTACATTAGGAAGAACAGGTTCTTAGCAAGTGGTTTTTGCAGCTTGTTACTAGGCTTTATCTTACTTTAATCAGATGCCATATATAAAAGTCAAATATCATAGGTAAAAATAAATAAGTTGGATAGTGGTTATTTAAAATCCTCTTAAAAGAGGATTTTGCATTTTTCAGAACTTTTTACCTCAGGGTTCCTTTAATTAGAGGGAGGCTTGATAGATTCTTTCTTTGAACTAATTTACAGGGGACTTCTAGGGATTTACCTGTACTGTAAAAGAAGTTGCACGAAGTCTGCTTAGGAGGATATTTACACTGCTGTATTTTGCATCCTTGGGTGCCTAATTTATGGGCAGTTCAAACATCCGACTTCTACACAGGCTGTCGGATGCATGGCTGAGTCACTGCTTTTGCCATCTTTCTGGCATGAACTTTGTAGATCTTTGAAGAGTAGCAGCCAGTAGGTCAGGTCAAAGACTTTACATTTGCATATTTCCAGTTGAACCCTAGGAGGTATTTATTTGAGCTGCTAATGTGAGCAAAGCTATGACTTCTCTATTAATTAAGGTTGTTTTATTCATTGGCTGAAATGTGAAAGCATTTAATTATTTAAAGACTTGGTGTTTTCAAAGCATAATTGACTTTTGAGGGTTGAGACGCTAAAGAAAAAGATGTTAACTTGAAGCAGTGGCACTTGCAAAGATCGTACTGCAGTAATTGCATATGCAGGATATTTCTGGATTTATAATATATTAAGGCTAGGAAAGTTCTTTCAGTAAGATTTAACTGGCTGAGTAAAATAGAGTGTTTTATTACATAATAATTGCCTCTAATGGGTGAGGGTATTTCATGTGGTTATTGGAATCATTTTAATGTAACTGTAATTGAAAAGATTACATTTACTTTTTAAACATCTTTAACACATCAGATTGGGTCAGTTGATTCAGTACTTAATATCATATGTTTTGTTTTCACCGAGTTAATTTTCTGGGCTAGATTGCTTCCTGAAACTTAAGCGATTTCTCAGTAGACAAAGGTGGCTATTGTGTTCCTTCCTGTATGTCTTACTTCCTAATTTTTTGATGGTTGCAAGCAAAATAGAGGCTGACACTGGCTATCTTAAGCAAAAGGAAACTTCTTGGAAAGACCGTGGGACTAAGAATTGACAGAAGTCTTTAGCCTTGGGTTTTGCAAACAGGAACCAAGGGCATGCTAGGGGTGGCTTAGGTTGGGGTCCCTAGAAGCAGAGCATGAGAGGGAGAGTCTTGTGCAAATGACTTACTGAGGGAATGTTCGCTGGAGAAAGCTGTAAGGGAGTGAGGGAAATGGGATAGGGCAGGAGAAGGATTTAAGCAAAAAATGAGGGCTCAGGTGAAGTCTAGCCTCAGCTTGGTTTCACAGGGCTCTGATGCTCAAATATCATCAGAGAATTGTTCCACTTTGAGACAAAGGGCAAGGCCATTGTGCTCCTGTATCAGTCAGTCAGGCTGTGGACTGCCTCTGTTACCAAACTCAGGTGTGGCTGATCGCCACTCAAAAGCCAATAATTTGAGAGGCAAGTGTCGGTCGAAAGGAAAGGTGCTTTAATCAGAAAAGCCGGCAATCTGGGGAGATAATGGACTCATGTCCAGAGACCAACTCCGAAGATTCTGCTCAGCTAAGACAGTTTTTAAAGGAAAAAATAGGGGAAGAATCACAGTGAATCATCGAGGCAGGAGTTTGGATTCTGCATCATTCTCCATGCGTGCGGACTGGCTGTCTCTTCAGATGTTCTCTTGCCCACGTGATCTGCCTGCAGGATTCCTTAGGGGGCTGTTGGGAGTAGAGAAATAATCATTCTTTAATTACCTAATTCTTCATCCTTAGTTCTTTTTATCTAGGAAAAGAATAAACAGGTTAGACAAGGCATGGTGTACATTCAGGAGAACGTTAAGTCAGGAGTTAGGTTAAATTGCCTAGTGATCTCATTCCTGTAATTAGGTTCTTTTAAGGTTAGCAGGGAACAGAAATGAGCAAACAGCAAAGGGACAAAAGAGCTGCTTTCACCTCTGGTTGGAGCATAGCCTCCCAGGCAGTGATGTCCTGGTAAAGTGGCTCTCTGGAGCAGTAGGGAACCAGATTTATAGCATTTGCCAATTTCCATGGTGTAAATACTCCCCCCATGGCCTTCTTCAAACTGAAATTACCGAGTGTGGAGCTGGAAAAAAAATGTGCACATTAAACTCTTGTGAGCTAGTATGAGCTGGTTCTAGGAAATCACTGTTCTCAGGCATCTCCTGAACGGGGGACAGGGGTTCCTGTCCTCTGAGCTTGGTTCTTGGGAGAAAGGGGCAACTGTAAACTGTAAGCAGCCAACACTCATAGCAGCTGGGGAGAGGTATATCCACCCATGAAAGATCTGGGAAACCTCTAGCAGAGGCTGACATGATATAGGGAACTTGGTGAGCATCACTCAGCAGGAAGAGGAAAGTCACCTCAGTGGGCAGGCTCCTACTGCTGCTGCTGTCTCTTTAGTTGCCCCCTAACTGCCATTGCATGTGCTCAAAAATGCAAAGTCCTTGAAGAAAGTATAAATTGGTCCTGCCTAAGGCACATGCTCCCTCTGGTTATACCAGGAAAGTATGAGGAAAGATTTAGTCCACTGTGCTTCAGTAGTAGAAGGGAAGCACTAATTCCCTCCAAGACCATTCAAAATTTTCTGGGGGGGGGTGATTCCCCCCAAAAAGGAGGCTGAAAACTCTTACTGATGGTAAGTGGAGGCTGCATAGCATCAGTGATGAAAATTTACCACATGTGGAGTAGAAGTTGGCAGAATTATGACAAAAGAAAACAAACATTTATTATTTTTTATTTAAAGCCAATACCTATTTGCCAACAACTATTTTTGTTACTCAAAATACTGTGGCAGAAATTGTTGCCTCCTCACTAGCCTTTCTCCCAAACTTCCTCCTTGATGGCAGAGTCCGACTGTCACTAAAGAAGCTAAAAAAATGCTGGATTTTGACTTTCCCAGCATCGTTTGCACATAGGACATGGGCACATGACCCAATTATGACCAGTGGGTTCTGAGGGGATGTCTTTTGGGAAGTAAACCTTCTGGGAAAGATTTACCTCCCTTATAAAGAGAGAGACGTTCATAAAGGGAAACTCCAACACCTTTTCCTCTTCCTGCTTTGAATGAAGTTAGGCCAGAACTTGATGCTTGGAGCTGTGGTTGCCATTTTATGGTAATGAGAGGAAAGCCACGAAAATCACAGAAAAGCTGATTGTAACTCTAACATTGTACTGAAACCACCTATTTTTGGTGTCATTATTACATTAGACTTTAAATACTCTTATTACTACTATTCTACTTGTATTTGGGAGTTCAGTTATTTGATATACTTATTTTATGTTGGTTAATTTCAGAATATCCTAGGGGAGATATATTCTTATTTTTGTTTCACATTTAGGGAAACTGAGGCAAAAATCAGCAAGCACCTTGACTGAGGAATGACAAAAGTTGAGACTTTTCTGTTTGACATCAGGGGCTGAGATCTTTATACCAGACTACTTTCTTATATAGTAATAACATTCCCCATCAACTGTGTTGTGTGTGATACAGACCTCAGTCAGTTCTTTTCCCTGCTTTGTCCCTTTATTCCCTACGGTGAAACCTGAGTTATCCAGAAATCAGTCTTGTAGAACTATCAGGCTGAAGGTGAGGATCACATCTCCTTAGGAAGAAAACCAGCTCTGAGCAACAACCCAAGAATATGAAATTCCACTAGAAGAGCCCCAAACAAGAGTGTGGGCAGCTGCTTCCAACTTGGCTCAGATCAGCTCTGATCCAGGCAGGAGACAGGTAATTCATGGAAGAGAGTTTCAGGTTTTAGTGGGAGGAGTCTTTCCCTGCTCAGTACTTCTCAGAATTCGTGGTTTAAGTGAGGAAGTAGTAGTATTTGATGGGAAAACTCTCATGTTTAGAGAAAACTCAGTACTCCAAAATGGCACACTACTCAATGATGTCAGCCGTCTGAAAATTTCCTGAACCTCCACACTAGTTCCATAATTGCTGTCCTCCCTTCTTTGATTTTTGCTCTTGGCTATGTCTTCATTACAGACTTAAAATTTTCCCTTTCCTTTTCTATGGTGGGTCAGATTATGTAGGTGGAGAGCAGGGCAACAGTTACTCCCTCTGAGCACATACCGAAATGTGGTATTTAAAAAAAAAAAAACTTAACACATTGGTGATATGACAGTTGTTAACACAAAAATGAAGACTTTAGAGAAAGCATTGTCAAGCACGTAATTGAAACATCTTAGGCTAGAACTTGAGTCCTGCAAAGTATTCGAAGGACGATGTGATTTTTATGTGCTTACTTCCTCACCAGGTGACAGTTCAGTGCCCCCTCCCATCCTGCACACCTTAAGATTATGACATGGCTCCTTTTTCACCACATCCACTTTTTCTGCTTTCAGGAATGTTTGTAAGAACCTAACTGTTCCTCAGTCCCTTTCTGTTCATGTTACTTGAATCTCTGGTGGGATTAAACTGAGAAAATATTCTGAGATTCTGAGATTTAACTTTGTAATTTTCCTGAGTGGCTTTATGTAGCATCCTGCATGAATTGTTGATGGATAGAAAAGATCCAGGACCGTGAATGTATCTGTTTTCTAGGCATGATGCTAGGTGGGCTGTAATGGGGGAACCTAGGAAACTGAGTCCTCCTTTCTTATTTATACAGGGTCAGAGTTGGGATCCTCATCAACCCTATATTCCCTTTTTGTAGATGAGTAAATTGTGGTACAGACAGATGAAGTGACTTGTCCCAGGGCACATTGTGGCCCCTGTGTTCATCTCTGTGGTCTTCCTCCCATGTTCCCTCTTCTACAACAGTCTGTAGGTCAGCATCGATTTGAGACCATGTTTTCAAGAGGCCTTGGAAAATGAACAATGTGGTATGCTCTTCAGGAGTTTACTTTTTTTCTTATTCTATGAACAGCCCTAAGGTAATATTTATTATAATCAGAGAAAAGTCACGCAACTCAAGCATATACTATCATGTGTTACTGGAGGGTGGGTCTATATTAAGATATATGACAGACCAGGAAATATATGATAAATTCCTGTTCTTTACACTTCACCTTAACTAAGAATGCCAAGAATACAAGAGTTTACATGTTATCAAGTTTTACAGAAAAGTGGCTTTTAAAATAATTCTATCAGTTAACAGACTTCTTATTTTACCTGCACACACACTCATTACCTGCTTCTTCTAACGCTATCACTTCATGAAAGGTGATACTTTGAAAAGAGAAATCCCAATGAAAAAACTCCTTTTTCTTTTCAAAATATCACCTTTCATGAAGTGATAGTATTAGAAGAAGCAGAATGTCTCAGTGATCTGACTTCTGCCCAGCTCCTGCCTGACCTGCCTCCTATGAAGCCCTGGAGCATATCAAGCCCAGTCTGTCTCAGGGACTTTAAAATTGCTGGACCCTCTTTCTAGTATGATCCTTCTCCAAGTTTTTCATATGACATTTCTTCTCATACAACCACATCTCCTGGGTACTTCCTTAACCAACCACATCAAGTAAGACTCCCCTGATTACCTTCCATTGTATTGCTTTGTGCATTTCCTTAATACTGTTTGGTTTTCAATTTACATGTTTATTGCCTATTTCTTCCACCAAAATGTGTGCTTCATAAAGTCAAAGACAGTATCTGATTATTCACATCATTGCGTATACTAGTTGCTTAATAAATGTTGATCTCCTACAGAGCAGACTCTTACATAAAATTTTTACTAAATAACAAAACTGAGGAATATTTGTAACCTTCCTTTTAAAATATTTAAAAATTTTTTTCCATATTTTCACGGCAGTATACTCAGTTGCACATCGTAAATATTGATCATGATGAATGGTCTTTTATTATGGAAATGGAATTAGGATGGTCCAAAGAATTAAAAGTGGGTGCATCTGATGCTGCATGTATAGTGATGACATTTACAAAAGCAATGTATTAATGCCTTGCTTAATACAATGCAAGTAAACATTTTCAGAAAGGGGTCTTTTCTAGATAAAGGCCTCAGTATTCAGAGTCTCATTTTCCAAATGGAGAAGAGAGCTCTCTGAAATTGAATTTTATTCATGCTTCAGAGAGAAATGAAATCTCTCCATCATGGAAAATGAGTAACAGGTGCTTTTGATTTCCTTTTATCAGCTGCTAATCGGAAGAGATGAGGAGAGAGAAGCAAGCTAATGAAGAAGCTAGCCGTTTCATAGGCAGTTGTATTGTAGGAAGCTTTATGATTGTTAATTAGATGATGGCCTTGGGAAATACACTGTGAGAGGGAGAAATGGAGGAGACAGTCATGTATTGCAAAGCCTCTCCTTGGGTCCAGAACATCTAAAAGTGTTTATGCTAAAATGTTTTGAGAACTACATTTTGAACAAGAGACATCTGGCATTTTGAAGATGCTAGAAGACCTTTATACATATAGATCCTCTAGATATTAGTAATGATTTGCATGTATACATTAGTAATTGTTTGTCATCTCTTAAAATGAATAGTTTGGAAAGACCTTACAATGTACATTTGTAATTTGGGAGGGCTGCCAAACAGCTGCCTCCTTTTTCTACCTGGGAGAATTCCTTCCTTCCTGAGTCTTTAGAAACCAGAGAAGCTAGACACTCAGTCTCCCAACCTTCTTTGCAGCCAGGGCGCAGGTAGAGTTAGTGGCTGTTGGGGCCACAGGGCCGGTAGGAACTAATGCAGATGGAGGTGGCATTGCAATCTGTGTGACAACACATGTATGTCCTCACTGGGTAGCTTGGGTGGAATTCTAGTCATGGTCCATCATAACCTCCTTTGCCTCTTCCTGATTCTTTCCTCAGGCTTCCCAGCAGTGCTGTGAGTTACCAAAAGATTCTTTTACTTTTTAATAAAGCAGGTAACTTTTTGTTGCTTACACATAAGCACCACGACTAGCTCACTTCAATAAAAGATGCTAACCATACAGTAGTTAGTAGTGATATTTTATCAAATATATAGTCCCTTATATGATTAAAACAATCATGTGTTAATGTTACCCAGTACCACCCAAATAATGAGAATTTTATTTAGGAGGACTTAAATGTTTGTTTACATTGGCTTCCCAATTCTTTTTTTACTAATAAAAAAATTATAACTGTAATTTAAAAATTAGAGCCTCTTTAGTCAGTGCTATGCCTCACTCTGTTTATAAAGATGTAGCTTTTTTCTTAGAGTTTCATTAAATAGATTTAGTCTATTTAACAATTTTCTGTTGAGTCTGATCATTCTCATTGTATGTTTTAGGAGGTATCAGGAAGCCAAACATTTGCTGCCTCCATCAAAAGAGTAATTCCCTCTGGAAGAAAGTTTGGGCAGAACCTGATAAAGGTTAATGTATTACATAGTTAAAAATCTAGGTGGCTCAACAACTGTTTGTTTGAAATATTTTATTGGATACTTGCTAAAGCCAGGAATTATAAGGCACTGCAGAGTTAGAACTGAATAATGTTTGGGTAATTCTTCTTTAGGAAACAGCTCTCAGGAGCTTATAGTCTAGGGAAATGGTACTTGAAGTATGGTCCACAGACCTGTGCCAGCCACAACTGTTACTGGAAAACAATGGATTAAAGAATTTGTATCAGAATGTAAATCATTCAGCACACTGTTTAATCTAGCTCATGTTTCTCTAGATACAAGGCTTTGAAAGTTAGTGACTTAAGAACTGGCCCAAAGATGTAAATTATCTTGTCATGGTTCATAACAGTTTTGTGGATTGGTTATTTTGAGTAGCAGTAATTTAGTGGATCATAAATATTATAAAAGACGGGAAATGACAGGTGATTTTATCAACCTATGGAACAGCAAAGTATGACATATTAACATATGTCATATTAACATTCGTTTCAAAACAAACATTTAAATTAGTACTTATTATAGGACCCTCATTATCTTCTTTCCATAAGTGAAACTTGGGCAGGTGCCATGTACAAAATAATTTGCTGGATTTTGTCAGATTTACAAAAATATCTGAGATAACCTTGGACATCAAGATTTTTAAACCTACAAAGTGGGAAAAGACATACAAACAATTGTATTCGAACACTAGATATGGTGAATGATCTGTCATTTTTCATAAGAATTATAGCACTTTAGAAAGCTCTGTCCATACAGTATTTTAAATGAATATTGGATAAGGTGACTGTTAGTTTTTCTTAGTTTTATATGTGGGAGTTAGTAGCTCTCAGTATATTTTTAAACTATTTTCCCCTGATCAGGAGAGAATTAAGAGAATTTTATTATATTATAAAAATAATTATAATAATAAAGGTAAATAATAATAATAAAGTTGACTGGCTTTTTTGTGCAGAGCTAAGGGGTTATTTCCTAATATTTTCCCATCATTCATTCAAATAAAGCACCAGATCTAAAAACTAAAAATATGTTTTGGATCACAGTTAAACGACAGAGAGCCAAAACTAATCTATGGTATTAGAGGCCAGAAGAGGGCTTATGTTTAGAGGATACTGGCAGGGATAAAGCATGAGAGAAACTTCTGAGGTACTGGAAATGTTCTAGGCCTGTGCTATCCAAAATGGCAACCACTAGCCGCTATGGCTATATAAATGTAAATTAATTAGAGGGCAGACAGCAGAAGCAAGAAGAAGTACAATCCTGCAGCCTATGGAACAAAAACCACATTCACAGAAAGACAGACAAGATGAAAAGACAGAGTGCTATATACCAGATGAAGGAAAAGAGAAAACCACAGAAAAACAACTAAATGAAGTGGAGATAGGCAACCTTCCAGAAAAAGAATTCAGAATAATGATAGTGAAGATGATCCAGGACCTCGGTAAAAGAATGGAGGCAAAGATCAAGAAGATGCAACAAATGTTTAACAAAGACCTAGAAGAATTAAAAAACAAACAGAGATGAACAATACAATAACTGAAATGAAAACTACACTAGAAGGAATCAATAGCAGAATAACTGAGGCAGAAGAACGGATAAGTGACCTGGAAGACAGAATGGTGGAATTCACTGCTGCGGAACAGAATAAAGAAAAAAGAATGAAAAGAAATGAAGACAGCCTAAGAGAACTCTGGGACAACATTAAATGCAACAACATTCACATTATAGGGGTCCCAGAAGGAGAAGAGAGAGAGAAAGGACCTGAGAAAATATTTGAAGAGATTATAGTCGAAAACTTCCCTAACATGGGAAAGGAAATAGCCACCCAAGTCCAGGAAGTGCAGAGAGTCGCATACAGGATAAACCCAAGGAGAAACACACCGAGACACATAATAATCAAATTGGCAAAAATTAAAGACAAAGAAAAATTATTAAAAGCAGCAAGGGAAAAATGACAAATAGCATACAAGGGAACTCCCATAAGGTTAACAGCTGATTTCTCAGCAGAAAATCTACAAGCCAGAAGGGAGTGGCATGATATACTTAAAGTGATGAAAGGGAAGAATCTACAACCAAGATGACTCTACCCTGCAAGGATCTCATTCAGATTCAATGGAGAAATCAAAAGCTTTACAGACAAGCAAAAGCTAAGAGAATTCAGCACCACCAAACCAGCTCTATAACAAATGCTAAAGGAACTTCTCTAAGTGGGAAACACAAGAGAAGAAAAGGACCTACAAAAACAAACCCAAAACCATAATGCTGGAGAGGGTGTGGAGAAAAGGGAACACTCTTGCACTGTTGGTGGGAATGTAAATTGATACAGCCACTATGGAGAACAGTATGGAGGTTCCTTAAAAAACTAAAAATAGAACTACCATATGACCCAGCAATCCCACTACTGGGCATATACCCTGAGAAAACTGTAATTCAAAAAGAGTCATGTACCAAAATGTTCATTGCAGCTCTATTTACAATAGCCAGGACATGGAAACAACCTAAATGTCCATCATCAGATGAATGGATAAAGAAGATGTGGCACATATATACAATGGAATATTACTCAGCCATAAAAAGAAACAAAATGGAGTTATTTGTAGTGAGGTGGATGGAGTTAGAGTCTGTCATACAGAGTGAAGTAAGTCAGAAAGAGAAAAACAAATACAGTATGCTAACACATATATATGGAATCTAAGGGATTAAAAAAAAAAAAAAGAAGGTCATGAAGAACCTAGTGGCAGCACGGGAATAAAGACACAGACCTACAAGAGAATGGACTTGAGGATATGGGGAGGGGGAAGGGTAAGATGTGACAAAGTGAGAGAGTGGCATGGACATATATACACTACCAAATGTAAAATAGATAGCTAGTGGGAAGCAACTGCATAACACAGGGAGATCAGCTCTGTGCTTTGTGACCACCTAGAAGGGTGGGATAAGGAGGGTGGGAGGGAGGGAGATGCAAGAGGGAAGAGATATGGGAACATATGTGTATGTATAACTGATTCGCTTTGTTATAAAGCAGAAACTAACACACCATTGTAAAGTAATTATACTCCAATAAAGATGTTTAAAAAAAAAAATAAAATGGTAATAAGAACGTACATATCGATAATTACCCTAAACGTGAATGGATGAAATGCTCCAACCAAGAGACACAGTCTTGCTGAATGGATACTAAAACAAGACTCATCTCTATGCTGTCTACAAGAGACCCACTTCAGACCTAGGGACACATTCAGACTGAAAGTGAGGGGATGGAAAAAGATATTTCATGCAAATGGAAATCAAAAGAAAGCTGGAGTAGCAATACTCATATCAGATAAAATAGACTTTAAAATAAAGAATGTTACAAGAGACAAGGAAGGACACTACATAATGATCAAGGGATCAATCCAAGAATAAGATCTAACAATTATAAATACATATTCACCTAACATAGGAGCACCTCAATACATAAGCCAACTGCTAACAGCTATAAAAGAGAAATCAACAGTAGCACAGTAATAGTGGGGGACTTGAACACCTCACTTACACCAATGGACAGATCATCCAAAATGAAAATAAATAAGGAAACAGAAGCTTTAAATGACACAATAGACCAGATAGATTTAATTGATATTTATGGGACATTCCATCCCAAAACAGCAGATTACACTTTCTTCTCAAGTGCTCATGGAATATTCTCCAGGATAGATCACGTCTTGGGTCACAAATCAAGGCTCAGTAAAGTTAAGATAATTGAAATCATATCAAGCATCTTTTCTGACCACAATGCTATGAGATTAAAAATGAATTACAGGGAAAAAAACGTAAAAAACACAAACACATGGAGGCTAAACAATATGTTACTAAATAACCAAGAGATCACTGAAGAAATCAAAGAGGAAGTCCAAAAAATACCTAGAGACAAATGACAATAAAAACACGATGATCCAAAACCTATGGGATGCAGCAAAAGCAGTTCTAAGAGGGAAGTTTATAGCTATACAAGCCTACCTCAAGAAACAAGAAAAATCTCAAATAAACAATCTAACCTTACACCTAAAGGAATTAGAGAAAGAAGAACAAACAAAACCCAAAGTTAGCAGAAGGAAAGAAATCATAAAGATCAGAGCAGAAATAAATGAAATAGAAACAATAGCAAAGATCAATAAAACTAAAAGCTGGTTCTTTGCGAAGATAAAAAAAATTGATAAACCATTAGCTAGACTCATCAAGAAAAAGAGGGAGAGGACTCAAATCAATAAAATTAGAAATGAAAAAGAAGTTACAACAGACACTGCAGAAATACAAAGCATCCTAAGAGACTACTACAGGCAACTCCATGCTAATAAAATGGACAACCTGGAAGAAATGGACAGATTCCTAGAAAGGTATAACCTTCCAAGACTGAACTAGGAAGAACTAAAAAATATGAACAGACCAATCACAAACAATGAAATTGAAACTGTGATTAAAAATCTTCCAACAAACAAAAAGTCCAGGACCAGATGGCCTCACAGGTGAATTCTATCAAACATTTAGAGAAGAGCTAACACCCATCCTTCTCAAACTCTTCCAAAAAATTGTGGAGGAAGGAACACTCCCAAACTCATTCTATGAGGCCACCATCACCCTGATACCAAAACCAGACAAAGATACTACAAAAAAAGAAAATTAGAGCCCAATATCATTGATGAATATAGATGCAAAAATCCTCAGCAAAATACTAGCAAACAGAATCCAACAGCACATTAAAAGGATCATGCACTATGACCAAGTGGGATTTATCCCAGGGATGCAAGGATTCTTCAATATATGCAAATCAATCAATGTGATAAAGCATATTAACAAATTGAAGAATAAAAACCATATGATCATCTCAATAGAAGCAGAAAAGGCTTTTGACAAAATTCAACACCCATTTATGATAAAAACTCTTCAGAAAGTGGGCATAGAAGGAACCTACCTCAACATAATAAAGGCCATATACGACAAACCCACAGCAAACATCATTCTCAATGGTGAAAAACTGAAAGCATTTCCTCTAAGGTCAGGAAGAAGACAAGGATGTCCACTCTCAGCACTATTATTCAACATAGTTTTGGAATTCCTAGCTACGGCAATCAGAGAAGAAAAAGAAAGAAAAGGAATACAAATTGGAAAAGAAGAAGTAAAACTGTCACTGTTTGCAGATGATATGATACTATACATAGAGAATCCTAAATTTGCCACCAGAAAACTACTAGAGCTAATCAATGAATTTGGTAAAGTTGCAGGATACAAAATTAATGCACAGAAGTCTCTTGCATTACTATACACTAATGATGAAAAATCCGAAAGAGAAATTAAGGAAACACTCCCATTTACCATTGCAACAAAAAGAATAAAATACCTAGAAATAAACCTACCTTGGGAGACAAAAGACCTATATGCAGAAAACTATAAGACACTGATGAAAGAAATTAAAGATGATACCAACAGATGGAGAGCTATACCATGTTCTTGGATTGGAAGAATCAATATTGTGAAAATGACTCTACTACCCAAAGCAATCTACAGATTCAATGCAATCTCTATCAAATTACCAATGGCATTTTTTACAGAAGTAGAACAAAAAATCTTAAAATTTGTATTAACACACAAAAGACCCCGAATAGCCAAAGCAGTCTTGAGCAAAAAAAACGGAGCTGGAGGAATCAGACTCCCTGACTTCAGACTATACTATAAAGCTACAGTAATCAAGACAATATGGTACTGGCACAAAAACAGAAACATAGATCAGTGGACCAAGACAGAAAGCCCAGAGATAAACCCTTGCACCTATGGTCAACTACTCTATGACAAAGGAAGCAAGGATATACAATGGAGAAAAGACCATCTCTTCAGTAAGTGGTGCTGGAAAAACTGGACAGCTACACGTAAAAGAATGAAATTAGAACACTCCCTAACACCATACAGAAAAATAAACTCAAAATGGATTCGAGACCTAAATGTAAGACCGGACACTACAAAACTCTTAGAGGAAAACATAGGAAGAACACTCTTTGAAATAAATCACAGCAAGATCTTTTTTGGTCTACCTCCCAGAGTAATGGAAATAAAAACAAAAATAAACAAATGGGAACTAATAAAACTTCAAAGCTTTTGCACAGCAAAGGAAACCATAAATAAGACGAAAAGACAACACTCAGAATGGGAGAAAATATTCGCAAATGAATCAATGGACAAAGGATTAATCTCCAAAATATATAAACATCTCATGCAGCTCAATATTAAAAAAACAAACAACACAATCCAAAAATGGGCAGAAAACCTAAATAGACATTTTTCCAAAGAAGACATACAGATGGCCAAGAAGCACATGAAAAGCTGCTCAACATCACTAATTATTAGAGAAATGCAAATCAAAACTACAATGAGATATCACCTCACACCAGTTAGAATGGACATCAACAGAAAATCTACAAACAACAAATGCTGGAGAGGGTGTGGAGAAAAGGGAACCCTCTTGCACTGTTGGTGGGAATGTAAATTGATACAGCCACTATGGAAAACAGTATGGAGGTTCCTCAGAAAACTAAAAGTAGAATTACCATATGATCCAGCAATCTCACTCCTGGGCATATATCCGGAAAAATCTTTGTATATATCACCCAGAATATTGCATAACTGCATTCATGAATTAGGTTGATCATTTTGTAGCCCATTAGCCAAGCTGCATTTTAGATATTAAACTGACCATCTATTGTCAGCTAAATGTAACAGCTGTAAAGGGTTGTTTCCTTCTTGTGGGATTTCTCATTTAACAGAGAAACTGAGTCACCAATGTTGCAGTCCATCTTCTTATAACAGGCGTGTGAGAGGGCAAATGTATTTTATATGCTAAAAGTGAAAATTGCTCTTTGATGTAACGTCACTCAGAGTGAAAAATGACCTATAAAAGGATAAGTGCACCATTTTAAGCCTTTGACTAAATGATTACAATTTAATAAGAAATGACTTGGTACTGACAGCTTTCAATTAATCTCTGAAATTGAAAGAAGAAAAAGAATGAATAACCCCAAATGTCAGATAATCAATATTACTTATAGTTAGCTTTGTAACGTATGCTCTGCTTACTTTTGACTTGGAATGACTTTATTTCAAATCAGACACTGAGGACGTACTTGGGAAACCTGACTTGGGAGGAACAAAGGGTCTGTCTAGTTTCCTCTCTATCGCTATTCACCTGCTGTTGGAACTGCTTCAGCTCACATCATAGGCAAATAGATTGCACATTCCCCAAGAGACCTCTCAGTATGGCCAGAAGGAGCTGATTTTGCTCAAATCATGGAAGCATGGAAAGCAAAACTTGATATTGAGAGCAACTTAGAAACAAAACAAGAACCAATGCTGAATGCCTTGGGCATGCCAACCGTTAACCCAAGGGCAAGAGTAGACAGGTCAAGTCACAATGGAGATAACACTGAGCTTATATGGAACTTGATTCAAGATGGCCGCTCCATCATGCACATCTCACAAGTGTGAAAGAATTCTGCTGTGATGTTGCCTGTCATCAGGGAGATAGTCAGAATGGTCTGCCAATCATCTATTCAATCCATAATCCACCCATCTATCCATTTAATCATCCAGCATGAACTTGAAGATTTTTTTTTCCCGAACACTTTAATTTGTTAATATTTTAGTTCTACTATCCATTCATTGGGCATAGGTTAAATGTCCATGAAGAACTGTGTACAGGAGATGCTAATGTAATCGGAGAAGTTCTCGCTTTTCATAAGCTTACACTGTCTAGTTCTTACATTAAGAGCACAGGTCGGTTTTGCCAGTTGAGTGAGCTAATAGCATAAATTATTCTAAAAGAAGCCATATTGCTTTCTTGGGTTTTTGCTTCTAGGTAATGAACTAATGTTTCCGGTAGTCTTTAGAGTATGTATTAATTTCCTGTGACTGCTATAATCAGTCACCACAAACTTGTGCGCTAACAGCAGTAGAAATCTGTTCTCTCCCCATTCTGAAGGCCAAAAGTCTGAAAATTAGTGTCCATGGGCTGAAATTAAGGTCTCAGCAGTGGCACACTCCCTCCTGAGCTCCTAGGGGAGGATTTGTTCCCTGCGTTTTCCAGCTTCTGGTCGCTGCCAGCATTCCTTGACTTGTGTCTGCATCACTCCAGTCTTCAAGGCCAGAATCTTCAAATCTCTCCACATGGCCTTCTCCTCTGTGGGTCTAATCTCCTTCTTCCTCCGTCTTAGATGGACACACATGATGGTATTTAAAGCCCATCTGGCTAAATCAGGATAATCTCCACATCTCAATATCCTTAACTTAATCACATCTGCAAAGTCTTTGCCATGTCAGGTAACATTCACAGGTAACAGGATTTAGAATGTGGATATCTTTTTGGGGGGTCATTTCTCAGCCTCCTGAAGACTCCAAGGAATTAGAGCATTTCCCTTTAAAATGTTGTTTATTCTTAGAGAACAGATATTGTGTCTAGCATATTGTTGTTCCACAAAGGCTCATGGACTTCACCCAACATCAAACATTACTTATAATTAGTAAAGAATATGAGCAAAACAAAAGTACCTTCTCAGCATCCCTGCATCTCTTTCTGAAAGGGCCTTGAACATCGGATGCAGCATCCTAAAACTCCACATTTTGGTTTCGGAGTAACTGACAAATGCTACCTGAAAGTGTGACACAAGTTAGTTCAGGTGAAGCCGTTTAGATTTAAGGTGTCTCAGTTTTTTATACTTGATTAGTCACAGAGGTAGAGAGCCTGCATGACTAATATCCACTCCAGCAGCCTGTATCCCATCAATCCATGAATTCCACGTTACTTGTATGAAGCACTCAAGGCAGACCAGGAATAACCTGTTAAAACCTTAGATCCTGGATTATCTTCCTGCTAGTAAATCCCATCACAGTATTTACAAGAAGGTCTGGTTTTGTGAAGGCCAGCACCTCCTTGGCGAAGTCCTAAGGAGGGAGGGAGCTAGAAGTGATAGACCTACAGTTAATTCTCTTTTCCCCACACCTGGGTTATGTTTTAGATTTATAGAATATTCACTTTTGAAACTTTATCATCTGGAGGTCAAGTATGTAAATAAATCAGAATCAAATTATTTTCTTAGGTCCATCCTGAAACGATTGCTGGTGTATATCTGTTCTCTATAACAGGAGTATAGAGCAAACAGCAAAAATAAAAGGCAACCATGTAAGAGCAAGGGTTGTGAGCATAATGTCTGCTGTTTGAACAGAACCTGGTTTATTTGCTTATACTAAAGATGCTTCAGAGACTTCAGCTAAGAGAATGATCATCAGTTTGTGTCATTTATTTATGAGATATTTAGATGCCTTTATTGCATGAGATTAAAAACAATTAAAAACCTATTTCTATCTGATGAATGAGAGAATGACTTGGATCAAAAAATGGGATGCCTATTTTTATTTCTGGGCAGGTCTTCTTTAGTTTCACAGTTCCCTTTGTTATGGAGACAATAATACAAGTAAGATGATTCTCTTTCACTGTTTATTTGGCTTTTGCGTGGAAGAAAGAGTGTATACTTGGCACCTGGTATTTGCCATCTGTCTGCTGGTTTCCTTGCTGTGAACAGATTCACAGTAACGTGTGGGTGTGTGGAGAGGAAATCGTTATTAGAATCCTTTCTAAGAAGGTCAGCTCTGTGTGGCATCTGAATGCCCTTGGGCGGTAAGGGTTGGCTAACACATTGCTTTATTCAGCTCTCCTTGCTCTGTCCCTTAAGGACACCTGCTCATCATAAGACCACTGCTGGCCTCCAACTTGGCTTCATATCTTTTAAGGTAGGATTTAAAGTGAGGACAAAAGGGCAGGATCTGAGTAGCTACTTCCAATGTTGACCTAACATTTTTCTAAGTATTGCTTTCAGGAAAAGAAAGAGGGAGGATTTTTTTCTCTGCTGGATCATTGGGATCCTACTTAGCACTGCTTGAAGAGGTGGGCATATCAAAGATGCTGTGCAAGATTTCCAGAGACCTCCAGGTCTTAACTGGTTGCCTTATCATCCCCCTCAACAAAGACCTTTGCCCTTAGCAGCTGTGCTCATGATAGAACCTGGCATTTTGTAGAGCACCTTAGGGTTTTAAAAGCAATTGTATAGGTGTTATCACATTTGCTCTTGGAATAATCCTCTGAAGTCATTTGGACAGGTATGAATCTTCAATTTATAGATGAGAAAATTGAAGCTAAGACAGGTCAGGCAACTTGCTCAAAGTCATGTCATTCTTCTTTTTTCCCATTGGTGATATTTTTTAGAAGTTTTTTTTTAATTTAAGTATGGTTGATGTACAATATTATACAAGTTACAGGTATACAATACAGTGATCCACAATTTTTAAAGGTTATACTCCATTATAGCTATTTTGAAATATTGGCTATATTCCCCGTGTTGTACAGTATGTCCTTGTAGCTTATTTTCTACATGATGGTTTGTACCTCTTAATCCCCTACCCCTATCTTGCCCCTTCCTCCTTCCCTCTCCCCACTGGTAACCACTAGTTTGTTCTCCATATCTGTGAGTGTTTCTTTTTTGTTATGTTCACTAGTTTGTTGTAAGTCATACAAGTGATGTCATACAGTGTTTGTCTTTCTGTCTGACTTATTTCACTTAGCATGATACCCTCCAAGTCCATTCATGTTGTTGCAAATGGCAAAATTCCATTCTTTTTTATGGCTGAGTAGTATTCTATTATATATATGTATACCACATCTTCCTTATCCATTCTTAATCAACAGAGTGGAGGTTGCTCATTACTTTAAGAGCTTAATCCAAAAGTCTTACAGGTTTCCCCCGCTATGAGAAAGTAGAGCATTCCTGTGAATCCTTTCACAAACCGAAATGGCATAAAACAAAGAAGCAGCTACCTCAGGACACATCTGGCTAACAAATGCACAAAATAAATCAAGATAAAGCACACATGCTCACAGACACAGTTCAGAGCTCTGGTAGCTGGATGCTGAGATGCTGAGTACAGTTCCTGGGGAAGGAGCTTGGGTGCCCCGCTTGTGGGGTGCACAGCTGCTTCTATAACAATTTCCCTCCGAAACAGATGCTGAATGCTATTTTCATTTTTGGCTTTTTTTGTAAAAGTGAAAATCCTCTTCAGATTTATTTTGGCTAGCGAGAACAGTTACTAACAGAGGTCTTTCTTAAAGCAAAGTGGCATAAAGCAAACTTTCAAAAAAAAAAAGCGGGGGTTCCTGTGTTAGCCATTACAAGCATATTGAAATTCCCCGAGGGACCTTGTGGCTAACATAAGTGAGTGAAGTTTGGTGGGGTATGAAAAAGAATGGTGGGCTCAAGATGATCTAAATGAGGGTGCGCAGTTCTACAGGGTGTTTTCTTGTCAGCCTCTCCCCTCTTTCCCTTTTCCTTCCTCCCTCCCTCCCTCCTTCTGTTCTTTGTCAGAAATACTGGAGCCTTCTGGGTCTCATGGAATCATACATTTGTCACTCCTGTCTTTGAACTTTGTAGACAGTTTGAAGTACATAAATTTGTAAAATGATGGTTATTTGGCAGGGGATCTTGCATAAATAAGGTTAAGTAGAGGCTGATTGGTGGTACTCTTTGGCAGTATAGTCTGTGATAGATATGTCCGAAGTGACAGGGAAAAGATTTTGATGGGTCTGCCCAAGACCTTATGTTGGTTCAGTTGCAGAGACTGAGCTGTATGGAACCTGAGAGACCATCTGTTGATACTGAAATTCTCATTTTCAAGCACTTCAGAGGGTGTGGGTTCTAGCAGTTATCTACTGCCACAATATTGCATAACAAACACAAAACCTCAGTGTCAGGTTGCAGTAAATGTTTATTGCTTACGGGTCTTGGATCAGCCAGGGGTCTGCTCAGCAGCTCTGATGATCTTGGCTGCCTGTTGGCTGATCTTGGCTGGCCTCAGATGGGAGCGTGGGCAGCTCAGCCCTGCTCCATTTGTCTCATTTCCCAGCAGGCTAGCTGAGGCATGTTCCAAGGTGAGGGTCAAGTGCAAGAGTCCAAGGGGAAACAGATAAGGTCTCTCAAGACCTAGCCTTGGAATAGTAAGCTGTTACTCTGTTGGACAAAGCAAGGCACCTGGGGTGGAGAAATATACCTCACCTTAGGGAGCAACTCCAAAGTCACATGGCAAAAGGTATGGATAAGAGGAGGGTAGTTACTAGCTAATGGCAGTATTACTAAATTTATCAATCACAGTTATCTAACAGGTTAGGAATAGAAATAAGATAGAGCTAGGTCTCTTGCCCCACTCCCACAGATTCCAGAGAATCTCAATTTGTCTTAGACATGCCCCTCCCCGCAAATAAGCCCCAGGCATTTAGAGCCTTATGTTCTTACCACCAAAGAACATTTATAATTTCCCTGTAGACTCAATATTTGGAAATTGTTTTGTAATTTGTAAGAGTTCTTAATTACTTGTCTCTTTAAAAATATGAAACATGTACAACTGCCAAATAGAACTTCTGGTTGGCATGAGATACTGAACTGAGCAAAAGCTAACAACAGTAAAGACCATCCATCACTGCTTCACTTAGCTTGGACCTGCGTTTTCAGGCATAAATGCCCAAGCGTGGACAGGCCTTAATGATTCTTGTTTCTTTACTAATTCCAGACTGAGAGTCGTGGTGACAATATATGCTTCTATCTTGAGCATTTTCTTATAACCAGACCCTTTTGAAGACAAAACATCCTTCCCTGCCATCAGTCACTCAATCCAGGGTTCCCTCAAATTAGGCTTGGAAAATTACTGATTACAGTTGTACCTCGGAAGTATTGTGAGTGTGGTTCCATGCTATTGCAATAAAGCAAATCATATGAATTTTTCAGTTTCCCAGTGCATATAAAAGATATGTTTATGCTTTACTATAGTCAGTTAAGTGTGTAATAGCATTATGTCTACAAAAACAACGTATATACCTTTAGAAAATAATGCTGTTGGAAAAATGGCTCTGATAGACTTAATGCAGGGGTGCCACGAACCTTCAATTTGTAAAAAATGCAATTTATCTGTGAAGTGCAATAAAGTGAAGCACAAGAAAATGAGGTATGCCTGTATTCATAAAATATTGATTATTCAGTCTCAATCACAAAGGTCATTATCCAAACCCTGCTAACAAGTTGAGGCAGAGGTACAGGTTCGTATTAAACACTGTCAGTTAGCTTTTGGAAAAAGACTGTTTAAAAATCAAGAGAAAGGGTAGGATAAATTAAAATAGCACTCTCTTGGGCAGATAATTTAGTTTAACTGTTTCTGAATTTCTGAGGATTCTAAATTCAACTTCCATAAAATATGCCAAGGGTGGTGTTAGAAGTTTTAGCAATTGCAGCTTAATACTGTATTTCACAAGCATAAATTGCGCCCCAAATGTGTACATGTTTCCTTTTATCACTGTATTTCAGAAAAGGTCAAATATGGTGATCATTTTACCCAGCTGGAATATTTGGTTCTTTGTATGATTCTAGCTAAGTAGGGAAGGCAGTGAGCACTTAGAAAATGGTTGCAAGCTGTGATTAAAAAAACAAAAACAAAAACCAAAAAAGGCTTGGGTTTATCCAACTGCAGAAAGAAGAAATTTTTGGCAAGATGTGGCATCGTGGTATTTGAGGGACTTTACATATATTACAGAGTATTGCAAATAATGGATAAAAGTACTTGAGTATTTGTGAGAGGAAGATTAATCCCTAATGATAACTTTTAAAAGTTATCATTCACTTCTTAATTGCAATTATAGGAGTTAGAGCAGTGCTGTCTAATAGAGCTTCCTGCTTTGATGGGGATATTTTATATCTGTGCTGACAATACAATAGCATTAGCCCTATAAGGTTAATGAGCTTCTCTATGTAGCTAGTACAGATGAAGAAATGAATACTCTAAAAAAAAAAAAAAAGCTTTATTGAGGTATAACTGACATATAAATACTCCCCATATTTAAAATGTATAATTTGATACATGTTGACATACGTATACAACCAGGAAACAATCAACATCAATCAAGACAGTGAACATTTCCACCCTCAAAAGTTTTCTTGTGGCCTTTTTAAATCTCTCTATCTCACTCATTCCCCTCCCTTTTCACCTCTACCTCTGTCCCCAGGAAACCTCTGATCTTATTTCTGTCACCATATATTAGGTTGTATTACCTAGAGTTTTATATATGTGAAATCATAACAGTATGTATACTTTGTTGGTCTGGTTTCTTTCACTCAGCATCATTACTCAGGCTCATCCAAGTTGCAGCATGTATCAAGAGTTCATTCCATTTTATTGTTAAGCAGTAATCTGTAGTATGGATACAACAACAGGTGGTTTATACATTTAGCTGTTGATAGACATTTGTATTGTTTCCAGTTTTTTGGCTATTACCAATGAAGCTGCTGTGAATAGGCACGCACAAGCCTTTGTGTGGACATATGCTTTGACTTCTCTCGTGAGTGAATACTCAGATGAAATGACTGGATCGTATAACAAGCATATGTTTAACATTTTAAGAAACTGCCAGACTGTCTTTCAAAGCACTTATACCATTTTACATTCCCCCAGGAATATGTGAGGATCCCAGTCCTTCCACATCCTTAACAAGACCTGATATGATTAATCTTCTTATTTTGTTTTCTTGCCTCATTGCTCTAAGTAGACTCTCTAGAATGATGTTGAATAGATGTGGTGAGAGCAGACATCCTTGTCTTGTTCTTCATCTTAGAGGAAAAAAACAATCAATTCCTTTATTTTTAAATATGATGTTAGATCTATATTTTTCATAAATGCCCGTCATCAAGTTAGGTAGTTCTCTTTTATTCCAAGTTTGCTGAGATTTTTCATCAGGAATAGATGTTAGATTTTGTTAATGCTCTTTATGCATCTATTGAGAATATAATTTTTTGGCTTATTAATAAGGTGAATTACACTGATTTTTTTCAAATGTAAACCAACCTTGCTTTTCTGAAATAAATCCTGTTTGGCCATGATGTATCATCCTTCCTATATACTGTTGGATTCATTTGGTAAAATTTTCGTTAAAATTTGTGCATCTGTGTTAATGATGGTTGTTGCTGTGTAGTATCTCTACTGGGTTTTGCTAACAGTGATGTTTGCTTAATACGAGTTGGAAAGGATTCCTTTATTTCCATTTTTCTGAAAGAGTTTGTAGAGAATTGATATTGTTTCTTCTTTTAAGTGACTGAAAAATTTCACCAGTAAGGTTACCTACACCTAGAGTTTTCTTTGTTGGAAAGTTTTAAATTACAAATTTTGATTTCTCTTATAGATATGGTGCTGTTATTGAGTGGGCTTTGGTAGTTTGTGTCTTTCAAAGAATTTACCATTTCATCCAAGTTCACAAATTCATTGTCAGAAAATTGTTCATAACATTTTTTATTATCCTTTTACACTTTTAAAATTTGTAATGATACCTCCTCAATCATTTTTAATATTGGTAAATCAAAAATCATGATTGGTAAATTGTGTCATATCTTTTTGTCCTGATCACTCTTGCTGTCTGTTATCAATTGTGTCAATCTTATCAAGAACCAGATTTTTTTTTATATATCTTTATTGGAGTATAATTGCTTTACAATGTTGTGTTAGTTTCTGCTGTACAACAAAGTGTATACATATATCCCCATATTCCCCACTTCTTGAGTCTCCCTCCCACCCTCCCTATCCCACCCATCTAGATCATCACAAAGCATAGAGCTGATCTCCCTGTGCTATGCAGCAGCTTCCCACTAGCCATCCATTTTACATTTGGTAGTGTATATATGTCAGTGCTACTCTCTCACTTCGTCCCAGTTTCCCCTTCCCCGCCATGTCCTCAAGTCCATTCTCTATGTCTGCGTCTTTATTCCTGCCCTGCCACTAGGTTCATCAGTACCGTTTTTTTAGATTACATATATGTGCATTAACATACGGTATTTGTTTTTATCTTTCTAACGTACTTCACTCTGTATGACAGACTCTAGGTCCATCCACCTCATTGCAAATAACTCAATTTCGAAGAACCAGATTTTTATTTTATTCATTTTTCTCCATTGTTTTTATGCTTTCTATGTATTGACTTCCACAGTGATATTTATTATTTACTTTCTTCCACTTTGAGTTTTATTGCTCTTCTTTCCCTAGTTTTGTTAAGGTAGAAGGTGAGGTCATTGATTTGATACCTTTATTATGTTCTTTTATTAATAATTTAGCTATAAAAAAGCCCCCTATGTACTATTGTAGTGGCATCCCACAAATTTTTGTGTACTTTTTAAAACATTTTTATTTACTTCTGAATACTTTCTAATTTCCCGTTTGATTTCTTCTTTAACTCATGGTTTATTTAGAAGTATGTCATTTAGTCTCCAAATACTTGGGAACTTTCCAGAGATTTTTCTGTTATTGTTTTCTAATTTAATTTCATTACAATTAGATAACATACTTTGCATGACTGAATCCTTTTAAAATAATTGAGACTTGTTTTATGACTCAGAATATAGTCTTATTTGGTAAGCATTCTGTGTGCTCTTGACAAGAATATTTATTCTGCTGTTTCTGGTTAAAGTATTCTATAAATGTTAATTAAGCCAAATTGGTTATTAGTGTTGTTCAAGTCTTCTGTATCCTTACTGATTTTCTGTCTACTTATTCTATCACTTATTGAGATAGCATTGTCTTTCTACAGTAATTATAGGTTGTGGATTAATAAAAGATTTGTATACTTTTTTCAGTTCTATTAGTTTTTGCTTGATATATTTTGAAACTCTTTTTAGATATATAAATATTTAGTACTGTTAAGTCTTGTTGAGTGTTCCCTTTTACTGTTATGAAACTACCAGTTTCATTCTTGGTAATATTATTTGCTCTGAAATCTACTTTGTTTGATATTAATATAACACTCTAGCTTTCTTTCAGTTAGGTTCAGCATATCTTCCATTCTTTACTTTCAATTTATTTGTGTATTTACCTATAAAATGTATTTCTTATAGGCAGCATATAGTTGGGTGTTGCTTTTTTATCCAGTATGACATCTCTGTCTTTTAATGGGTGTTTAGGCCATTTACATTTAATATGGTTAGGTTTAAGCCTGTCATCTCTTGCTATTTTTTATATATTTCCTGCTGCAGAGTGTTCTTTTTTCTTTCTTTCTTTTTTTTTTTTTGGAGGGAGCTGTCTCAAAATACCTTTATTTCACTTTCAATTTTGTAATATATTCTTCTGGATGGAGAATTCTAAATTGGTAGTTCTTTTTTTCTTTCACTGCTTTAAAGATTTTACTCCACTGTGTTCTTGTTTGCATTCTTTCTGATAATAGATACAGTGTCATCCCCATCTTTGCCTCTCCATAATACTGTGTCTTTTTTTCCCACAGGCTTTTGCTAAAATTTCTCTTTATCACTATTTTTCAGCAATATCATTATGCTATATATTGGTGTAATTTTAAATTTTTTGTGTTTGGGCTTCACTGAGCTTGCTAAATTTGTGGATATAGTTTTCATCGAGCTTGGAAAATGTTCAGTCATTATACCTTCAGATATTTTTTCTGTCCTTTTCTCTACATCCTTTCCATTGGTGAATCCACATACACTTATTTTAGGCTACTTGAAGTTGTTCCACAAGTCACTGGTATGTTGTTGTTAATTTATGTGGTATCCTTTCTCTGTTTCATATTTTTTAAATTAATATCTTCCTTCCCTCCTTCCTTCCTTCCCTCCTTCCTTCCTTCCTTCCTTCCTTCCTTCCTTCCTTCCTTCCTTCCTTCCTTCCTTTCCTTCTTTCCTTCCTTGTTGGGTCTTCGTTGCTGCACACAGGCTTTCTCTAGTTGCAGCAAGCAGGGGCTACTCTTAGTTGTGGTGCTCAGGCTTCTCACTGTGGTGGCTTCTCCTGTTGTGGAGCACAGGATCTTGGCATGCGGGGTTCAGTAGTTGTGGCCCCGTGGGCTCTAGAGCGCAGGCTCAGTAGTTGTGGTGCACAGGCTTAGTCGCTCCGCAGCATGTGGGATCTTCCCAGACCAGGGCTTGAACCCATGTCCATGGGTTCGGACCCATGATTCTTAACCACTGTGCCACCAAGGAAGCCCATGTGTTTCATTTTTAATAGTTTCTATTGCTATGTCCCCAAGTTCATTAATCTTTCATTCTGTAATATTTAATATGATGATAATCCCATCAAGTGTTTTTTTCATCCCACACATTGTATTCTTTATCTGTAGATGATTGATTTGGGTCTTTTTCAAACATATGGAATGTAGTATAATCACTGTTTTAAAGTTCTTGTCTGCTAATTCTAATATGTGTCAGTTGTGCATTGGTTTTGATGAAAGGATTTATTTTCTTCTTATTGGTCATATTTTTCTGTTTCTTTGCATGCCTGGTAATTGTGGATTGAATACCAGATATTATGCTTTATCTTTTGGGGGGGTGCTTGATATTTTAGTATTCCTATAAATATCCTGTGACATACAATTATTTGGAAACAGTTTAATTTGGGGGAGGGTCTTTAATATTTGTTAGGGGCAACTTCAGCAGTGCTCGATCTTTGGCTAATTATTACTGACTATGGGGGCAAGTACTTCTGGAGTAGTTTATCCAGTCAATGTCTCATGAATCTTCAGGCTTTCTAGTCTGGCTGATAGAAACAAGAGCTAGTGCTAGTCCTGTGTGAAGGCTGGCCAAAATCTAAATATTTTGGGTGAATCTTTCCCTAGCCTCAAGTAGTTTCTTCACATGCTTACACTGAACAGTACTCAGCTGAATACATGAGAGGGATGTTCTACAGATCTCTGAGTTCTCCCTCTTTCTCTCTCTCCCAATCCTTCTTCCCCTCCCTTCCCCCCTCTCTTCTTACACTGTGTACTTCCCCTTCCCTCCCTCTCTCTCTCCCCTCTCTCCTTCCCTCCCTCCCAAAAACAGTTTTTGGGAAACCAAAAATTTTGTGTGACTCACTTTATTGTGATAATTTTCTTTGTTGCCATAGTCCAGGACTGAACCCTCAGGATCTCCAAGGTATGCCTGTGTACAGGAGGAGGGGCCTAAGTTATATGCAAATACTATCCCATTTTATAGTTGGGACTTGAGCATCCATGGATTTTGGTATATGCAAGATCCTGGAACCAGTCCCCCGCAATACTGAGAGAAGACTGAAATTTTGCGAAATGGCAGTTCACTTACCACTCCTGAGTCACCCCGTGGGGAAACCCATTTCTTCCGTTCATCCTCCCATGACTCTTGGATCCTATATCATCCTCTCTCGCCAGCTTGCTTGTGAGTAGAGGCTGGTTACCTCTACTCTTCCTTCATTTCTGCGAAATACTTTTAATGCTAAGGGAAGTATCTGCTAGCAGACTTTCCTAAAGATTCACAGAGAGAAATTATAGCAGACAATGAGAGAGAACTTTGAATTCACTGTTAGTTATTAATATCTCTAGATGCAACAGACAGTCTAGCCACAGCGAAATACTCACTGGCTGTGTGCCTACATTGTTAGCAACGATTTTGCTGTGTCCTGGGATTTCTCTCCCACTACCCCTCACCCCCACTGCCCATATGTCTATAAGTCTGTCCCCTGGCTTTCTCTTTGTATCTGTTTATATCTTTCTCTTTTGTCTCTCCTATCTCCCACCCTCATTCTGTTAGTCTGTGTGTCTCTGTCTCCCTTCTCTCATTGTTCTCTCTCTCATCTCTTCAGTTGCCTACTCGCTGTTTCCAAATTCCTTTTACTCTTCCATGGAGGCCAGACCAGCTCTCTGTCTGATCCCAAACTTTACACCTTTGGCCTAAAGTTTGCACAAAAGACATTCAGTATAGTGCTTCTGTTCAACTAAGATCCAAAAATTTCTCTAGGTTTCCATCCTTCCTAATACAAAGCACTGTCAAAAGCTTTGCTGTCAACATTCCTTTTAGCATATCTGAGATCAACTTCATAGGTAGGGTGCCTACAGTAGCCTTAAGGGGAGATATTTCCTTATTACAATAGGAAATCCAATAGAAGCTTCCTTAAGACACGTTTTTTTTTTCTCCATGGTGGTGTTTGGATGGATTTCCGTATTTGTTAAAAAGAGAACCATCCCCACATAAATGACTCTACCTTAGTAAAGCATTCAGAATTGGTTTGTTTAAACCAGTGTAGGTAATGATACAAATGAACTTATTTACAAAACAGAAACACACTCACAGGCATAGAAAACAAACATATGGTTACCAAAGGGGAAAGAGGGTGAGGGAGGGATAAATAAGGAGTTTGGGATCAGCAGGTGCAAACTACTATATATAAAATAGATAAACAACAAGGTTCTACCGTATAGCACAGGAAACTATGTTCAGTATTTTGTAATAAACTATAATAGAAAAGAATCTGAAAAAATCTGGTATACTTTGCTGTATACCAGAAACTAACACAACATTGTAAATCAACTATACTTCAATAAAAAATAAAAAAATTAAACCTGTGTAGAAACTCTTGGTGCAGGTCTTTCTGTCCTGGCCTCCTGTACCACAGTGGTATACTTCTGAGCACAAGGCTCAGTTTTGATGTAGTGGGTGGGAAACTTCCGGAATTCTTGTCAGCCTTTGAAACAGGTCATCAGGTCAGTAACTAAGACCGACAATGTTGTGTTCTCCATCTCAGCATCAATGTCTATTGCCTTCATCACATTGATCCCAGTGTGTAAATATGTATTCATTTGTATAATTTAAATTGCAGACTATCTTCCCTACTAAACTATGACTTTTGTGAGGCCAAAGGACCATATCTGATTCATGTGCAATTCACTATCCTGCCCTGAACCCAAAGTCTGCCCTGTTAAGCCCTTGATAAATATGTATCATTGAATCTAGTTCTGAGAAAGTAGGTTCTTCCAGGCACAAAGTAAAGCTCAGTAAAATAGAACCAAAGGGTTATGTTTGCAGCCAGTACCAACGTTATTAGTGAGTACGAGGTAAAAGATGATGTTTCTTCCAGATTTTTCTACTGTCCTAAGGTCGTAAATAAGCAAAGCTGGTAATTTGTGTCTCTATGCAAGTGACTTTTTTTTTTTTTTCTTAAATAAGAGCATTACAAAGCTTTGAGCTAACTGAAAGAGTGTTTAGACAGAGATCTTATTATGGGTGTTGGGGGTTTGATTGAGGGGGGATGGTGTGGGGGGAGGAGCACATGATAGAAGTTGCCAACAGATCAGCTCCAGGGTAAAGTGTCCCTGAACTCTCTACAACCTTTGGGAAGCTGGCTGTGTAGGAGAGGGGAAACGTGTGGGTATATATGTACCAAGGGGGATTAGCAGATCTATTACAAGAATCCGATCTACAATGGACCCATATGAGTTTATTATATCACCAAGATCTGGCAGCAGTAATTATGCTAGTATTAGCATGGAAGGAGGTAGACTAAAATGTCAACAGTGTCTTCGGTCCTGGGATTCTGATTGACTTTTTTGCCTGCTTTGTATTGATGCTTTTATGTTTTTCCAGTTTCTCTACAATGAACACCAGAAAAATATATAATCAGTTTTTTAAATGTGTAACTTTTGCCATTTACATTTGGTGCAAATTATTTGTTTTACAGTCTCATGGAATACAAATTAAAATCTCCCATAAGAAGCACACACTCTAAGTATTACTGAGTTATCAGGTATTTGACAGCCTTAAGGCTTCAAACGTTTTATTGATGTTAAAGTACATAAGCTGTTTAAAAATATTTTTCTTAAAATGCTTTCAGAAAATTATTTAATTTTCTGTACAGCTTTAATTTTTGCCTAAATGTTTTATGGCTTATTAACATGCAACCCGATCTCTATACCTTCTATTTGACCTAATTTATAGATTTTTTTTTTTTTAATGAACTCATTTGACCCTGGAGAAAATCCTTGCATGTCAATTCTTAATGTAAATGAATCCTGCCCTAAAGACTAATAATTGCTTTTGAAGCTGATTATAAAATTGTGCTATTAATTTTGACATTTTATATTCACTGCAGACTTGCTATATTATGTTTTATTATCCAGTGTTGCAGGATGTAAATAAATGTTTCATTATATGCTTGGGATGTTTAACTAAAGCTTACTAGGTTTTATTTTGGCATACTTTTATGTCCCAATAATTTCTCTATCTCCAAAATATTTGAGTTATAAGCGAGACAATTTCCAATGATATACTTCCTCTACACCAGTGGTCCCCAACCTTTTTGGCACCAGGGACCGGTTTCGTGGAAGGCAGTTTTTCCATGGACGGATGGTGAGGGTAGGGATGGTTCAGGCGGTAATGGGAGTGATGGGGAGCGGCAGATGAAACTTCACTCGCTCGCCCGCCCGCCACTCACCTCCTGCTGTGAGGCCCGGTTCCTAACAGGCCACAGACCAGTACCCGTCTGTGGCCCAGGGGTTGGGGACCCCTGCTCTACACTGCCAAGTATCTGCTTTAAAACTGGCATATTTAAAAACTAAAACAAAACCCAACTAGTTGGTGTGAATTTTTGTATTGCTAATATAATTTCTCTCAGATTCTTGTTGGAAAATTCATTAATCCATTATAGTTAAAATATCATCCTTTTCTTCTCTAGTTACTATTACTCTTAAGATTTTTAAGTCATCACAATAAGTCATTGAGTACTCTAGATTTGTAAAGCCCAATGTGGGAGGCATTAACCACCTGTGGCTGTTGAGAACTTGAAATGTGGCTACCCCCAATTGAGATGTTCTGTAAGCATAAAGCGTACAATGGATTTCAAAGGTCTATTATGAAAACATAAATGAAGATATCTTGTTGATAACTGTTGAAGTAATATTTTGACTATGTTGGTTTAAAAGTGCATTATTAAAATTTTATCTGTTTCTTTTACCTTTTTAATGCAACTATTAGAAAATTTAAACTTACATTTGTGACTCACATTTGTGGTTCATATTATATTTCTCTTGGGCAGTGCTACTTTAGTGCTTGCTTCTTCACCAAGGAGACATGTTCTACCAAAAATGTTTTGGTAAATGAAGCCCCCAGTTTTTGTAAACAACGTTGAGATTTGGCAAAGTAGTATCCACCCAAGCTTTCTACTATTATATCAGTGTCCACTGGACCTCACTGAGTTGCTTCTTGCTATGTATTGTGCAGGGATTTTCCCTGTTCTGACCTTCGAGTTTTGTTTCTGAGAAACATTTCCCATCATCCATCGACACACATGAATCCCAGCATTTTTCATTGGATGAGGCTGAGTCCCGATCCAATAGATCAAGGGTTAGCACAAAAAATCAGCTGGCAAGAATTTGAACTCAGCAATAAAGAGCTTAATGAAATAGACAATCACTTTCTTGGGCTAACAGTGCCTGCTGGGATGCATGTGCACGTGTATTCATTCCATGGGAGTCAGCATCGTGGGTCAGAACACATCCACATTATATTTTCTCTAGAGTTTTGTTAAGAGCTTTTACCTTTAACAAAGAATCTTCAGAGCCTATGACACTCGTAAGCACGCACATATTTTTACTTTTTGTTAAAGGTTTGTGATGCAGAATGAAACGATAAATACCAAAATTTAAAGCATGGGCTTGAAATTCTTGAGTTTCTTATGTAATGGAGGTATTGTTAAAAAGTAGAAGTCTCCATAAAAGAAGTGTCTCTTCTTAAAATTTTTTTCTGAAAACATAATAGTAGAGTACCAGTTATAAATTGAAGTATCTTCCTTTGTGGTAATTTTATTGATAAAAGCTCCCATTTAGTTTTAAAGTAGTAAATATAAAAAGATCAAATTGACTTATACTACTTTTTTATTGGTGATATAAACTATTAATTGCTCTTGTGTATTTTAATTGATAGGTTGTTATTTATATATTAATATTTACCATATTTATTAATAATTTTAAGTCTGCTATTATGATATATCTGTAACTAATTATTTTATGTGTACATTATTATAACTATTTTTAGAAGAATGTGATTAGCAGTAGTTTGAAACTTCAAATTCTCTAGATATACAGCCATATGCATATATATTAAAAGAAACGGTAACATGGATTTTTGCTCTTTTTTCTAATAAAGTTTGAAGCTAGATTTATACTGCTCTTTTTTAAGGGAAATGTTTCATCTCTAAAGGGATTTCATTGAACTTTCAGCAGCACTTGACAATAAGGGAGGCTGGCATAAACTTAATAAACTTTAAAATGCTCTAAAAAACCCGTTATTTCAGTTATTTCCTTGGTCTCCCATGGATATTTCCACTGCTGTCCTGAGCCACAGGCCTCCAGCTCAGGTGGTTTGGGTATGGTATGAGTTTACAAAGCAAAATATACAATTGTCCTCTAATGTGCTCCCTTTACACAAAATCCTCTAAGTTAAATGAATCTCAAAATACAAAGTGAGATTAAAAGATCATCTTTCTTCCTCTTTTTCAAAAACGTGGCTTGTAGAGCAAGTCACACATTGAAGTGCTACAAGGGCAAGACAGATGACATAAATGTGACATAAATGGGTGACACATGATGAGTGGGGATTGTAGAAAAGTAGACAGCTCATGCCCTTTATGTATCACTTAGGAATTCTATTTGGTGGCAAGTAAGACAGACTGAAAATCAGAGTGGTTTAGGCAAGATGACTTTTCTCTCTTTCTTATAAAAGATGACCTCAGGAAAGAGGTCTCAGGCCACAGCAGTGACTCCACAGTCATCAGAGATGCAGGTCCTAGATCAGGCCACTACGACTGAATAGCAGACCACCCCAACTCTCTGTGTCATAAAACAAGAAGAACAACCATTACTCTTAAGTCTACAAATCAGCTGGGAGAGTTTTCTGGTCTTGATTGGTGTTTCGCCTGCATCTGCAGTCAGCATTGTATTGAGTAAGTAGCTCTTTTCATTTTGATTGGGTTCTCTATTATATTTGGAGGCCTGGCTTTAGGATGTCCTCAACTAGGACTAATGGGTCCCAGTTCATATGACCTCTCATCATTCTCTAGCATGGGAAATTTCACATATCTGTGGAAGGTTTCCAAGAGAGAAAGTAGAACTACTCAGGGCCTGTTGAGGTCTAGGTTCAGAACTGATACTCATGCACTTCTACCATATTCTCTTGGCCAAATCAAGTCATAAGACCAGCCAAGATTAAACAGCTTGGGAAACAGCTTCCACCTTTTGATGGGAGATGTTACAAAGAGCATGAATATGAGGAAGCATGAAAACTTAGGCCACAATAAGTCTATCATAAACTTCTTCTATCTTTGAAACCTACTTGAAGTGAGGATGCATGCATGACTCCTGTCTTCACCTTGTGGTCTAAGATGACTGCTGAAACTCTAACCATCACATTGATTGTCTGGGCAAGAAGCAGTAGAAAGAGGGAAGGGTAAATAGGACTCACGCCAGACTTCTGACCCTTTCTAATGAGCTTTCCTTGAAATCTCACCAAAACAGTGTGCTTATACATCATTAACTATCCCTGGCTAAAAGAAAGACTAGGAAATGTGTTTTTTTAACCGGTATTTCATGCCAAACAAAATCAGGGTCATGATACTATCAAAGCCAATATCAAGTCAATAACCAGAAGTATCAGACGTACTATCCATAAGTACCAATTTTCATTTTGTTTTGATTGATGGGCAGTGTAATCAAACATCCTGACTTTAAGAAAAAACCCCACAAATACAGAAAATTTCTGTAAAATTTCCTGTATTTTATATGTTGGCACCTAATTTTACATAACCATAGTACAATTACCAAAAATAGGGCTTAAAAATGGTACAAGACTATAAACTGGGAGTTGACAAGCTTTTTCTGTAAAAAGCCAGATAGTAACTATTTTAGGTATCTGCCACTACTACGTAACTCTGCTATTGTAGCACAAAAATAGTCATAGACAATGTGTAGAAAATGAGAGTGTATCCCATCAAACTTTATTTCAAAAACGAGTGGCAGACCAGATTTGGCCCATGGGCTGTGTAGTTTGCCAACGCTTGCTATAAACTAAGGTACAGACCTTATTTGATTTCATCAGTTTTCCCATTAATGTTTTTTATTTTGTTTTGTTTTTATTTCCATTACTCTAGGAGATGGGTCAAAAAAGATATTGCTGTAATTTATGTCAAAGAGTGTTCTGCCTATGTTTTCCTCTAAGAGATTTATAGTTTCTGGTCTTACATTAGATCTTTAATCCACTTTGAGTTTATTTTTGTATATGGTGTTAGGAAGTGTTCTGATTTCATTCTTTTACATGTAGCTGTCCAGTTTTCCCAGCAATGCTTATTGAAGACACTGTCTTCTCTCCATTTTATATCCTTGCCTCCTTTGTCATACATTAGGTGACCATAGGTGCGTGGGTTTATCTCTGGACTTTCTATCCTGTTGCATTAATCTATATTTCTGTTTTTGTGCCAGTACCATATTGTGTTGATTACTGTCACTTTGTAGTATAGTCTGAAGCCAGGGAGCCTGATTCCTCCAGCTCCGTTTTTCTTTCTCAAGATTGCTTTGGCTATTCAGGGTCTTTTGTGTTTCTATACAAATTTTAAGATTTTTTGTTCTAGTTCTGTAAAAAAATGCCATTGGTAATTTGATAGGGATTGCATTGAATCTTTAAATTGCTTTGGGTAGTATAGTCATTTTCACAATATTGATTCTTCCAATCCAAAAACATGCTATATCTCTCCATCTGTTTGTGTCATCTTTGATTTCTTTCAGCAGTATCTTATAGTTTTCTGAGTACAGGTCTTTTACCTTCTTAGGCAGGTTTATTCTTATGTATTTTATTCTTTTTGTTGCAATGGTGAATGAGATTGTTTGCTTAATTTCTCTTTCTGATCTTTCATTGTTAGTGTATAGGAATGCAAGAGATTTCTGTGCATTAATTTTGTATCCTGCAACTTTACCAAATTCATTTATTAGCTCTAGTAGTTTTCTGGTGTCATCTTTAGGATTCTCTATGTATAGTATCATGTCATCCGCACACAGTGACAGTTTTACTTCTTCTTTTCCAATATGGATTCCTGTTGTTTCTTTTCTTCTCTGATTGCCATGGCTAGGACTTCCAAAACTTTGTTGAATAATTGTGGGAGAGTGGACATCCTTGTTTTGTTCCTGGTCTTAGAGGAAATGCTTTCAGTTTTTCACCATTGAGAATGATGTTTGCTGTGGGTTTGTTGTATATGGCCTTTATTATATTGAGGTAGGTTCCCTCTATGCCCACTTTCTGGAGAGTTTTTATCATAAATGGGTGTTGAATTTTGTCAAAAGCTTTTTCTGCATCTATTGAGATGATCATATGGTTTTTATGTTTCAATTTGTTAATATGGTGTATCACATTGATTGATTTGAGTATTTTGAAGAATCCTTGCATCCCTGGGATAAATCGCACTTGATCATGGTTTATGATCCTTTTAATGTGTTGTTGGATTCTGTTTGCTAGCATTTTGTGGAGGTTTTCTGCATCTATATTCATCAGTGATATTGGTCTGTAATTTTCTTTTTTTGTAGTATCTTTGTCTGGTTTTGGTGTCAGGGTGATGTTGGCCTCATAGAATGAGTTTGGGAGTTTTCCTTCCTCTGCAATTTTTTGGAAGAGTTTGAGAAAGAGGGGTGTTAGCTCTTCACTAAATGTTTGATAGAATTCGCCTGTGAAGCCATCTGGTCCTGGACTTTTGTTTGTTGGAAGATTTTTAATCACAGTTTCAATTTCATTACTTGTGATTGGTCTGTTCATACTTTCTATTTCTTCCTGGTTCAGTCTTGCAAGGTTATACCTTTCTAAGAATTTGTCCATTTCTTCCAGGTTGTCCATTTTATTGGCATGGAGTTGCTTGTAGTAGTCTCTTAGCATGCTTTGTATTTCTGCAGTGTCCATTGTAACTTCTCCTTTTTCATTTCTAACTTTATTGATTTGAGTCCTCTCCCTCTTTTTATTGATGAGTCTGGCTAAAGGTTTATCAATTTTGTTGATCTTCTAAAAGAGCCAGCTTTTAGTTTTATTGATCTTTGCTATTGTTTTCTTTGTTTCTATTTCATTTATTTCTGCTCTGATCTTTATGATTTCTTTTCTTCTACTAACTTTGGGTTATTTTTGTTCTTCTTTCTCTAGTTCCTTTAGGTGTAAGGTTAGATTGTTTACTTGAGATTTTTCTTGTTTCTTGAGGTTTTCATTTCAGTTATTGTATTGTTCATCTCTGTTTGTTTGCTCTTTAATTTTTCTATTTGTTTGTTCTTTCATTCTTCTAGGCCTTTGTTAAGCATTTCTTGCATCTTCCTGATCTTTGCCTCCATTCTTTTTCCGAGGTCCTGGATCATCTTCAGTATCATTATTCTGAATTCTTTTTCTGGAAGGTTGCCTATCTCCACTTCATTTAGTTGTTTTTCTGGGGTTTTATCTTGTTCCTTCATCTGGTACATAGTCCTCTGACTTTTCATTTTGTCTATCTTTCTGTGAATGTCGTTTTTGTTGCCCCATTAATGTTTTTTCTGTTCAATCCAAGCTCCCAAATCACATTTAGTTGTCTCCTTACTCTCCTCCAGTCTAACAGTTACTCATTCTTTCCTTATCTTTCATGAACTTGACACTTTTGAAGTATGCTGGTCAGTCATTTTGTAGAATGTCTTGGAATTGTCTGATGGCTTCTTGTGATTAGACTGAGGTTATGTGAGTATATGCGTGGGTTGTTATACATACATATGTTTCCTAACTCTGTCCACTGAGAAAGCCTAAGATCAATGACACCCTGGTAGCAAAGAGCATACCTAGCATCCAGATCCTTGATTTTTAAACACCATTTTCCAACAAAAGGGTCTAGAGCTCTTTGGAGAAGTAGTTGATTCCATGGCTGGGGCAGGGAAAGTATGAGAATTGCCTGGAATATTTGTGTTGTCAAAAAGTAAGGTCACACTCAAAAAAGAACAAGAGCATGTCAAAAGGATGCATGAACCAGGAGGAGTTCCAAATGGCCAAAACTGGGACATTGTGAGCAACCAGATATATAATGATAGTTTTGGATTATAACTTGTGGAATAAAGTAAGTACCCCTGAGTCCTTGCTCATATAAATAAATAAATACATACATACATGTATACATATATAAATAAATGCATAAATAAATGGGATGAAGGAATAGTCTCTTTTATGGAAGAATTCCAATTAATAAATGGAATTATATGCATTCCAGTGAAAGGATAAAAGAGGTAGAAAATTACCATTAGGCAAATACCACAGTGATAATTGTTGCAGACACAATCCACTGATGGATGCTAAAACTAATAGGCTAAAGTTTGTGGAGAACAGGATATTTTCATAACGTCAAAGTATCACCCCCAAGATATTTACTAATTACAAAGGGGGGGCCATAGTTACATTTCACTATGTGGCAGATACACCTTAACTGAATGATCAAGCTTAACATCACCAGTAGTAAGACATATCAACATTCTGTACACCCTCTTTCAAACATTTTAAACATCAATTTGGTTAAACAGTGAGATTTCGCCCGTATGTCCTCAGTTTGCAGCCTCTGCCATAGAGTGTACCACTGACAATACTTGATTGGCCACTGCTTTGTCATTGCTTAAAAAAAAAATTAAATAAATTGTGTTTTCTTGCCTCTTAGAAAACACTGTATTTTCTGGGGAATTCCCTGGTAGTCCAGTGGTTAGGACTCCACACTTCCACTGCAGGGGACATGGGTTCAATCCCTGGTTGGGGAAATAAGATCCTATGTGCCACTCAGTGTGGCCAAAAAAATAAAAAAGAGAAAAACAAAGCAAAGCAAAACAAAGCAAAGCAAACACTGTATTTTCTTCTTAATTAGAAAAAAGTTAAAGTACGACTCAGTCACAGTAGGCGGAATGAAGTGTACATATGTTTGGTATTCACTGAATTCAAAACCTAGGGTTGGTAGAATTTCTAGAAAGAAAACAAAGGCCATACATCTTTAGTAACTACAGTAGATTAAAAAAAATTCAAGAAGACTCTAAATGATTACATCTTTGTTCTGTCATTCAAAACTCATAACTTATATTTTTACTATTCTGTTGAATTAATTGAACATGTTCTGGGGCATATCTCTTTAGTTTCTAACGTATATAGCTGATTGTTCTGCTATGGGCACTAACACTTTAAGTACTTGATAAAAATCCATATGCTTTCCTTTTCAGCCATATAATCAAAGTTTTATTTATATTTCTTTGCTTAGAATAATTCCTGTGCTCCATTTTGTCATGCATTTGGTTAACATCGGTTTCACTTAGACTCACTTACCCTTATCAGGATTTCAATTTATTGAAACAAACCACCCAGTTGAAGATGAATTCCAAAAGTGAAATTGCTGTGTAGCCATCACAAAGGGAGACAGGGTTGCCGAGGCTGCTGCGTTTTCACTCTGACATTTCTACTTTGGTTGAACTGTAGTTGTTCTTCATGTATACATTTTAATTGACTTCTTAAATGTAAACTTCTGAGCAATTATACTGGGGAAAAGTAACCAGTGGCCTAGTAAACAAGATCCATAAACCTAAAGATCCATGACTTTAGAAGGTGTGCCTGTGAATACAAAATTAGGTAGGAATGTGAATATTTAGAATGAGGTAATAATTCATAACAAAGTATTCAATATGAAGTTAACAAGCTAACAATGCAAACATCACACAATCAGAAAAGCAGTATATTTTTACTAGTAGATTGCCACCCCACCTTTCTAATATCTTGACCCCTACACATTTTGGTGCCAAATGCTTTCATTATCTCTTTACTGTTAAATATAAAAATTATTTTGAAACATCCTTCTGTAGAGAAAATAGAAACATAATACAGCTTTCCCTTTAAGATGTCTGATTGAAATTTATTTTTACTGACATCTAGAAAAGTTTATTTGGGCATCACATGTTGTTATCAGTAGTGGCATGTAAACTTTATTAGAATTATCAAATTTTGGAACACCTCTACCACATTTCTTAAATATGTGAGTCCTAAGATTTCAGTGCATTTGAAGTTTGCTTGTACAATGACTAATCTTAATACTCTTTAAATTGATGAACCACATTATCAGTGACTTGTCATTGTCTTCCTTGTTTGACTGTGATGAATTGTATGTTATCTTCATAATCTTCTTTTGTGTCAAAGAATGGAAATATTTCCTTGTGTTCATATGATCCACTCGTTTTTATCAATTGAATTATCAAACAAGAACTAATCCTTTACTGCTATTCACCATTTTCCTCCTAATGCATGCTTTGGATGTGGTCTGAAAATTATTTTGGTACAAAAGGCTTCTTCAATGTCAGAATAATTTCTGTTGATTTAATCAAATATTTGTTTCCTATTCAATTTTTTAAAGTTTTTCTGCCATTGTTAAATAGAGATGATATAAAAGTTACCTTTCTTATATGATCGAAGCAAAGAGGTTTAATTTCTCACTTGTTTTAACGGTACCTTCAAAACAACTTTCCATATGCTGTTTAAATGGTATGTTCAAACTATATCAACTTTCTATACAAAAGTTTTATGAATCTTTGAAAATACATTTCTGCATACTTAATGTGTTGTTGTGCCCATGTGTTAAGGTTTAAGAAGCTTTATAATAGGCAGACTTCTGCAATGCACATATACCAAGAGCTGCAGGCACACTTATATTGTAATATGCTTTCAGGTCCTGCATCTTTGTACTATGATGCTGGGTCAGTCAGTATGTGGAGGTGTTGGAGCTTTCCTGGATGCCCTTGCTGTACTTGGGATGACTAGAAAAAACTGAACTGTAATGGAAATTGATTGCAAAACACATAAATATATCCCACTATTACAAACCAAAAGCATTTCCAACTCAAGTTCCCCCTTAGCTAGAGCCCCCAAATAGCTATAGCCACCCCAACTCCATGCAGCATATAGAGAAGTGCAATGTAGGAAGTTGGAATGCAAAGAGACAGCTCTCATAACCAGTAGCTGTTAAAATATCTTACTTTTGCATAATTTGCAAAAATATATGATCATGTGAACATATTGCTAGGATCCTTCCCAGGACCTTGATGTCCATGAACAAGTGAGTGGCTTTGAGCCTTTAGTTTTATTGGCTTCATGATACATTTATCTCTGTTCCTTATCTTGCAGGGAAGTATCAGAAGCAAAGGCAGTGAAGACATTGATGATGAACTAGTGGTGATGAGTGAGTGTTGGCAATTCCAAGAAATCCTGAAATTCCCTTAAATCTTACACTTGAGAGAAGTTTCTCAAATATGACAATAATCTTTAAAAATAGAATTCTCTAGTACCAAAAACTTTAATAAACTTTCTTAAAGTATACATTAAAAAAAAATTTTTTTTCCCACAGTCAACCAGGCTGGGCTTTTCTTGAAATGATCTAAGAGGGAGCCTGGGTTTTGTGGTTCATTCATTTATTTATGATTCAGTTTCTGTTATGAATTTCTTACTACCAGGACCATGCTGTTTGTCTCCTTGTGTCACTCTTCTGCATCATCTAGCCTGGACATGTTTTCATGATAATGGCAAAAATGCAAGAAAAATCAAAAGAGCACACTTGAAAATATAGGGAAGCTGCTGTGTCCCATTGGCTAAATCAAGCCAGGTAACCAAACCTAGAGTCAGAGAGGAAGTGGCCTAAAAAGTTATTTGGTGAAAAGCATGGATACAGTGAAAGATGAGGAATTTGGGCAATTTTTTTCAACCAGTCTATCCTGGTGTCTAAAACTGAACCCTTGATTTTCTTGACCAACGTATCAGAAAAACCCAAACGAACTTTTTGGCCAACCCAATACTTGCTATTGTCTGAATGTTGGTCTTCTACGAAAAGCATATGTTGACATTATAACCTCCAAAGATGATGGTGTTAGTAGGTGGGGCTTTGAGGTGGTGACTAGGTCATGAGGGTGGAGGCCTCATGAATGGAGTTAGTGTACTTATGGGAGAGATCCCACTGAGCTCCCTAGCCCCTCCCACCATATGAGGATGAGGCCTGGAGGAGAGCCTTCACCCAGTTACGCTGTTGCCATCCTGATTTCAGACTTCCAGCCTCCAGAACTGTGAGAAATACGTTTCTGTGGCTTACAAGCTACCCAGTCTGTGATATTTTGTTATAGCAGCCCAAAGGGACAAAAGCAACATTTAAATCTGTTCCTCTCCAGCTGTCTCCCAGCTCAATAGGTGGCATCGCTGTCCACCCTACTGCTCAGGCGGAAATACCTTCTCTTGCACCATAGCCAACCCATCAAAGAGTCATCTATACTTTGAAAGTATATCTAGAGTCAGACCACTTTTCACTGTCCTGACGACTGCCACCCTAAGTGCGAGCTGCTATCATCCTTCACCTGTGCTCCCTAACTAGCCTCTTATCTAATATTCTTGCTTTCACTCTTAACCTCCTGCAATGTTTCCACCCCACCTAGGGACAGTTTTAAAGTATAAATCAAAATGTCACCTTCTATTCAAAGCTCTCCAATGGTTCTCCCATCAGATTTATAATAAAATCCAAAATGTTCACCATAGCCTGTTAGACCATCCACAGTCTGGTCACTGACTGCTTGCTCTATCTTATATTTATACCATCCTTTTGTTATGGACTCCATTATAGCCACATGGGCCTTCAGTGTTGTTCTCTGAACATTCATGACCTCAGGACATTTGCACATGCTGTCTCTGTAGCCTGAAGTACTGTTGACCCCACTGTCTATAATGCTCATTTATTTGCTTCATTCAGGTTCCTCCTCAAATGCTACCTCTTAGGAGTCTCTTATTTGATCTCTTTTTCTAGTAACTTTCTGTCACTCTCATTGCTGCCCAACTTTTTCTTTCTTCATAGCACATGTTTCTCCTGGATATTACAGGCATACCTCAGGGATATTGTGGGTTCAGTTCCAGACCGCTGTGGTAAAGCAAATACCACAATAAAGCAAGTCACAGGAATTTTTTGGTTTCCTAGTACATATAAAAGTTATGTTTATTCAACACTGTAGTCTCTTAAGTGTGCAATAACATTATGTTTAAAAAAAAACACCAATGTACATACCTTAATACTTTGTTGCTAAAAAATGCTATCCATTATCTGGCAACCCAGGGTTGCTAGAAACCTTCAATTTGTAAAAAACGCAGTATCTGTGAAGCATAACAAAGTAAAAACACAGTAGAAAGAGGTTTGCCTGTATAATGTGCACTTGTTGAATGAAAAAAAAATAACCTAAAGGAAGTGGAATAAGGTTCTAGGAGCATTACAACTAGCATGAAGATATTCCCAAAATAAGTCATGGTATCTGGGAGAAGTGACAGCACAGAAAAATCTTACTATTGAAAAAGTAGTGTCTACCATTTCTGGTCATGTAGAATGTAACGTTTGTTGTGTTTCTAGTCATCCTCCATTTTCTGGAATATATCTCCAAGTGTATATTAGAAATATATAGACAAATATGAGTTGTTTAACAGCAAGCTAAGTGCTCATCAGCTACACTCTTGCTTCCTCCTAACTTTAAACTCAGGCCACAGAGGGTGCTCTGGCATGCTAGGAAAATTTGGAAAACTTGATTGAGCCCAGCTTCTTCAACTGGACCAAAGCAGAAGAGCTCATGTCATTGTGGGAAGCTTTAAATCAGGATTTTTATCCTTTTGCTGTGCCATGGACTTCTTTGGCCATCTCAGGAAGACCAGGAACCAATTTTTAACAGGGTGTTTTGTTTATTTAGTGAGATGAAATTCACAAGACATAAAAGGAATCATTTCAAAGTGAACAACTCACTGATATTTAGTACATTCATAAAGTTGTGCAACTGCCACCTCAATCTAGTTTCAAAACGTTTCCATCAATCCAAAATAAAATACTGTAGGCATTAAGCAGTTCTGTTTATTCCCTTGTCTCCCAGGCCCTTGGTAACCACCAATCTGCTTTCCCTTTCCATAGGTTTTCCTATTCTAGATATTTCGTATAAATGGAATCATATAATATGTGACCTTTGGTGTCTGGCTTCTTTCATTTAGTATAATGTTTTTGAGGTTCATTCACATTGTAGCATGTATTAGTATTCATTCTCTTTTATGCCTGAATAATGTTCCATTGTATGGATATACCACACTTATCCATCCATCTGTTGATGGACATTTAGGTTGTTTCCTGTTTTTTTGCTATTGTGAATAACACTACTACAAACAATCCTGTACCAATATTTGTTTGAGTACCTATTTTCAGTTCTTTTGGGTATATACTTAGGAGTGGAATTGTTGGGTAATCACAGTGGCAAAATAATGCTTTAAAATGCATAAAATAAAATACCTAGGGTTATAAAGGAAGCCAAGTATGCTGACACTGAGTTATCAAAACATTAAATAGGGCTTCCCTGGTGGCGCAGTGGTTAAGAATCCACCTGCCAATGCAGGGGATGTGGGTTTGAGCCCTGGTCCGGGAAGATCCCACATGCCACGGAGCAACTAAGCCCGTGCACCACGACTACTGAGCCTGTGCTCTAGAGCCCATGAACCACAACTGCTGAGTCTGCGTGCCACAACTACTGAAGCCCGCACGCCTAGAGCCCATGCTCCGCAACAAGAGAAGCCACCGCAATGAGAAGCCTGCGCACTGCATCGAAGTGGAGATTAGACAGTCCTCATATTGCAGAGACATCGTCACTAGGTTTTGAGCTGTTATCTTTGTTTTCTGTATTAGATTAAGTAAAATTTTGTATAACTCAGGAATTAAAATAACTTTTCTAAATCTAATGTTGCATAGTGCTTCAGACTATCTGAAGTTCTTACACATGCATCACCTCATTTAATCCTCTGAAAATTGTGAGTACCTGCTCTTGTCTGAGTCCAAGCTGTCATTACCATGGGTTCAAGACAAAGAGGCACAGACACAGAATGATTTAGTCAATCAAGTTCAAAAAGCAAGCATGCACCAGTGTGTCTAGAACTTGGGGTATCTAGCAAATAAAAATTTTAAGTGCTTTTTCTGGTTGGACCAGAAAAGCAACATATCCAAATTTAATTGTTCACTTGGTTTTTCAGCACAAGGAACAGTTACTCCTAAAATAAAAGCCAATACATTACAAGCTGCTCTTCCCGATGAAAAGAGCATTAACATGAGAATATTACCTATAGTTCATAGTCCTGAAAAACTCAGTCCTTCCACTGGCTCAGGGGAAACGTCTCATAGACAGAGGCCAGACATTCAAACAGGATATTTTCCTATAGGAAAAGGTGAGATTGTTTTTTAAAAATCATTTTATTAATACCTTAAAAGAAAAACAAAATAGTGCTCAATCTATATCTGAGGACATCCAAAGACAGGAAGTAGTTCTGTAGGTTCCCAAGAAGTTTCCCTCGAGAGAGTTCAGTGCAGTTGAACAAGGGCGTAAATAATTACTGCAAACATGCAGTCCCATACGTCACAGTTATCTTGCTTCGAAGGAAAGAAAATCCCTTTTTGAATGGCTTAGGTTTTCTACTCCTCCTCAAAGTCATTTATTCAAATTTTAGTGTTTCTATTCTATTGTTGCTTTCTCCCGTGGAACCAGAACACACCTTATTCCAACAGTTAAGAAGGAGGGAGGGATGCGGGGTTCTGGCTATAAATATTTTATTATAGAGAGAGACAAAGATCACAGAGGGGCAGATGAATAACAGGAAACAAAATGTGATGATGTTTTCAACTCCTCAGAGGAAGCTTATATTAAACCATCTCTGCCAGCTTGTTTTCTGCTTGGCTTTTATACTGTCAGGCCTGGTAATAAAACCCTTTGTGCACCTAGAGTTTACCTATTAGATGAGGAGCACAGCATCTAGCTGAAAGTATAGAATTATCTCCATTCTAAAGTATATACAAAGAGGGCAGGGATCAATTAGGAGTTTGGGATTAACATGTACACACTCCTATATATAAAATAGACAACCAACAAGGACCTACTGTATAGCACAGAGAACTATATTCATTATTTTGTAATAACCTATAAGGAAAACAAATCTGAAAAATTATATATATATATATGTATATATATATAACTGAATCACTTTGCTGCACACCTGAAACTAACACAACATTGCAAATCAACTATACTTCAATTAAAAAATAAAATAAAATTGAAATTTTAAAAGTATACACAAAGAAAAACTTTAAAAATGGCACAGTGGTAAAGACAATATTTTTCAAGAAGGATGATCCATATTAGTTCCTTGTGGAAAGGTTCTATTCTAGTTTTAAAAAAACAGGTTAAAAAATTGTGCCTTAGGTTTTCTCCATACAGTCCATTTTTTCCTACTCTTACCTCAATGCCTTGGAATTGTTGGAAGATTTAGCCTGATGGGATTTAGCAGCTTTCATGATTTCATAACCTATTGGAGTTCCTTTGGCCAGAACTCAATATTAATGAGGCCAAAGTCATAGCCTATTCTCATAGAGAAAAAAAAGTCCTGTTTTGCTGACATAATAACACAGACCACATATTAAACCTACCATTCACGAATTTGCATTTCTTGTTACTAGGAGAAGTGGATGAAAGGGTGAATGATGCAACAAACATTCTAAGGTTACAGGGCTGCTGGGACCCATTTCATCCTGGTCTAAACCACCTTAAAATGCATTGGCATAAGTACTTTCATCTTTGAATGAGAGGAGAAAAAAATGTGCAGGAACAGAACTGTTTGTTCTAATATAGCTGATGATCAATCTTTGTTCTGTTTTACATAAAATAGACTCTTAGAGATTTTGAGTTATATATTATAACACACATACATATCACAGCCATAGACATTCTTGTTTTGATGGTAAGCCAAAATGTGGGTGAACTATAACTTTTTTTTTCAAATTACCCACAGGTGACAGGTCACTATATTTTGGCTTTAAGAGCTAAATTCAGTTGTCTACAGTGCTGCTTGTGTTGGTTTTGTACTTAATAAAAACAAGAACTAACATTTTTTTACCATTCACTGTTGGCCAGGAACGTTACACAGGCCATTTCCACTTTATCGTGAGGACCACTCTAGGTTACAGAAAATAGTGTCCATCTTCACTTTTCAGATGAATAAATAAATTTGGGGAATAGTGAATTGGCCCAAATCATACAGTTAGTACAAGGTGGAACCATGGCTGTCAATTTCAAAGCCAGCCCCTTCCTCTTGAAGGTTAGAAATGGAAATATGAAATTTAATTTACATCTGTACCTCATATTAAGATGCACATTATCATCAGGTTCAGAATGGGATAGCTGTTACCTGAACATTCAGATTCTTTTTTTAGGTCAATAGTGGCGATATGGCTTTATCAAAGACATATAAATAAAGGTTTCTTAGTGGGTTGTTTAAAGAGAAAGAAATTAGAGAGTTTTAGTGATGATCTAGGCACATATTAAAGTAAGTTAATGACATCTGTTTTTCTTAGTGTTTTGCAGAATAAATAGAAAATGAAAAGTAATGCTAAATTTTACAAAATAAACTCAAAGCAAATATTGGTTAATTATATGGAAAATGTAATATAACGGTACTAATAAAGTATAAAGTAAGATGCATTTCATTCATTTTATTTTTCTGCATCAAGGTATTACTTTTGTAAAATATGTTGAGTTGTCTTATTGTTATGCAGTAGACCCATATGGTTTTATCAGTCCTGAAATCGCATTTCCTGACAAGGTGACTTATCTTCTGATACTCTGAAATATATGAAGAGAATCTCACAAGACTTTAAAAGGAAATTGTGTCTACTTATATTTTAGCCGACTTCCTAAAAATTTTTATTTTTTGGCTGTGTTGGGTCTTCATTGCTGCGTGCGGGCTTCTCTAGTGGCGGCGAGCGGACACTACTCTTCGTTGCGGTGCACAGGCTTCTCATTGCGGTGGCTTCTCTTGTTGGCGGAGCACGGGCTCTAGGCGTGCAGGCTTCAATAGTTGCAGCACGTGGGCCCTAGAGAGCACAGGGCTTCAGTAGTTCCAGTGCATGAGCTCAGTAGTGGTGGTGCACAGGCTCTAGGGCACGTGGGCTTCAGTAATTGTGGCGCATGGGCTTGCTCTGCGGCATGTGGGATCTTCCTGGACCAGGGATCGAACCCGTGTACCCTGCGTTAGCAGGTGGATTCTTAACCGCCGTGCCACCAGGGAAGTCCATTTTAGATGATTTTGAACACATAAGAAGTGAGCTTTCAGAATCATCCTATTTCGTGTTACGTACGCAAAACATTGCCTCCTGCAAATCCTACTGCTCCCAGCAATGGTCGTTTAAAACATAGGGTGTGCTTTTGCAGAGGTGATTTTACCAACAAATTACTTTCCATGAACTACAACTAAATCAAGGTTAAATTCAAACAGTTTAAAATTTTGAGAAGTAAACTTAATTGGAAAAATTTTGTAGCAGCTTTAAAACATAAATCTGTATTCCTAAGGAAGTCTTTTTTCACACACACACACACACACACACACTGTATTTTATTTTTACAAGAGATAAATAAACTGACACCAAGCATTGTAAATGGATGACCACAACAAAAACAACAATGATTGCAATTACCAAACACGAAACACACTCATACTATGTCATAATATTGACATTCAGTCCAGTAATCCTCCACTGTAACAGCTCCTTTACTTTGCAGTGAAAATTGGTTTGTATATTTTTTGCCTCTGAGTCATTCTGGGATTTTTTTTTTTTTTATTCAAACAGAAAGTCACAAAAATTATAATCATCCTCATCAGTTCACTCAGTCCCATGTAATTAATTATTTTTTATCTTGATCTTTTGTTAGTACTTTTATGAATTCATCAGTTTTCCATTAGAGTTCTGAAAATGCTTATTCATTCAGTTCAGCAGTATAGTTAGTTACCAGAAACCTGTACTTGTCAGAGTCTTTTCCATGAATTCCTTGAAGATGAAACCCTTTTATAGGAACATTTTTGCAAAAGCATCAGAGTACACCCAGGGCTGTCTGTAAATGACAAAAGACTTAAAAATGACCGTGGTTAAAGATTTGATGAAAGTTCATAATAATGCAATTGACAAGGAAATTTAGTTATTTCTAAGATATACATTTTAAAGTAATAACTAGGGCTTCCCTGGTGGTGCAGTGGTTGGGAGTCTGCCTGCTAATGCAGGGGACACGGGTTCGAGCCCTGGTCTGGGAGGATCCCACATGCCGCGGAGCAACTGAGCCCGTGAGCCACGACTGCTGAGCCTGCGCGTCTGGAGCCTGTGCTCCGCAACAGGAGAGGCAGCTACCGTGAGAGGCCTGCGCACCGCGATGAAGAGTGGTCCCCGCTCGCCACAGCTGGAGAAAGCCCTCGCACAGAAACGAAGACCCAACACAGCCAAAAATAAATAAATTAATTTTAAAAAAAAAGCTTTAAAGTAATAACTAGAATTATGACTTATAACATTATACCAGAACATATAAGATTTTTAGAAATTTCATGTAATGTCTGAAACATTTATAGTAACATATTTCCATACAAATAGCCCAAAGAAAGTTTAATATTAGTTGTTTTTTTTTGGTTTGTTTTTTTATACTGCAGGTTCTTATTAGTCATCAATTTTATACACATCAGAGTATACATGTCAATCCCAATCGCCCAATTCAGCACACCACCATCCCCACCCTACCGTGGTTTTCCCCCTTGGTGTCCATACGTTTGTTCTCTACATCTGTGTCTCAACTTCTGCCCTGCAAACCGGTTCATCTGTACCATTTTTCTAGGTTCCACATACATGCATTAATATACGATATTTGTTTTTCTCTTTCTAACTTACTTCACTCTGTATGACAGTCCCCAGGTCCATCCACGTCTCAACAAATGACTCAATTTTGTTCCCTTTTATGGCTGAGTAATATTCCATTGTATATATGTACCACATCTTCTTTATCCATTCGTCTGTCAATGGACATTTAGGTTGCTTCCATGACCTGGCTATTGTAAATAGTGCTGCAATGAACATTGGGGTGCATGTGTCTTTTTGAATTGTGGTTTTCTCTGGGTATATGCCCAGTAGTGGGATTGCTGGATCATATGGTAATTCTATTTTTAGTTTTTTAAGGAACCTCCATACTGTTCTCCATAATGGCTGTATCAATTTACATTCCCACCAACAGTACAAGAGGATTCCCTTTCCTCCCCACCCTCTCCAGCCTTTGTTTGTAGATTTTCTGATGATGCCCATTCTAACTGGTGTGAGATGATACCTCATTGTAGTTTTGAGTTGCATTTCTCTAATAATTAGTGATGTTGAGCAGCTTTTCATGTGCTTCTTGGCCATCTATATGTCTTCTTTAGAGAAATGTCTATTTAGGTCTTCTGCCCATTTTTGGATTGGGTTGTTTGTTTCTTTAATATTGAGCTGCATGAGCTATTTATATGTATTGGAGATTAATCCTTTGTCCGTTGATTCGTTTGCAAATATTTTCTCCCATTCTGAGGGTTGTCTTTTTGTCTTGTTTGTGGTTTCCTTTGCTGTGCAAAAGATTTGAAGTTTCATTAGGTCCCATTTGTTTATTTTTGTTTTTATTTCCATTACTCTAGGAGGTGGATCAAAAAAGATCTTGCTGTGATTTATGTCAAAGAGTGTTCTTCCTATGTTTTCCTCTAAGAGTTTTATAGTGTCTGGTCTTATATTTAGGTCTCTAATCCATTTTGAGTTTATTTTTGTGTATGGTGTTAAGGAGTGTTCTAATTTCATTCTTTTACATGTAGCTGTCCAGTTTCCCCAACACCACTTATTGAAGAGACTGTCTTTTCTCCATTGTATATCTTTGCCTCTTTTGTCATAGATTAGTTGACCATAGGTGCGTGGGTTTATCTCTGGGTTTTCTATCTTGTTCCATTGATCTGTGTTTCTGTTTTTGTGCCGGTACCATATTGTCTTCATTACTGTAGCTTTGTAGTATAGTCTGAAGTCAGGGAGTCTGATTCCTCCAGCTCCGTTTTTCTCCCTCAAGACTGCTTTAGCTATTCGGGGTCTTTTGTCTCTCCATACAAATTTTAAGATGATTTGTTCTAGTTCTGTAAAAAATGCCATTGGTAATTTGATAGGGATTGCATTGCATCTGTAGATTGCTTTGGGCAGTATAGTCATTTTCACAATATTGATTCTTCCAATCCAAGAACATGGTATATCTCTCCATCTGTTGGTATCATCTTTAATGTCTTTCATCAGTGCCTTATAGTTTTCTACATACAGGTCTTTTGTCTCCCTAGGTAGGTTTATTCCTACATATTTTATTCTTTTTGTTGCAAATGGGAGTGTTTCCATAATTTCTCTTTCAGATTTTTCATCATTAGTGTATAGGAATGCAGGAGATTTCTGTGCATTAATTTTGTATCCTGCAACTTTACCAAATTCATTGATTAGCTCTAGTAGTTTTCTGGGGGCATTTTTAGGATGCTCTATGTATAGTATCATGTCATCAGCAGACAGTGACAGTTTTACTTCTTCTTTTCCGATTTGTATTCCTTTTATTTCTTTTTCTTCTCTGATTGCCGTGGCTAGGACTTTGAAAACTATGTTGAATAATAATGGTGAGACTGGACATCCTTGTCTCGTTCTTGATCTTAGAGGAAATGCTTTTAGTTTTTCACCATTGAGAATGATGTTTGCTGTGGGTTTGTTGTATATGGCCTTTACTATGTTGAGGTAGGTTCCCTCTATTCCCACTTTCTGGAGAGTTTTTATCATAAATGGGTGTTGAATTTTGTCCAAAGCTTTTTCTGCATCTATTGAGATGATCATATGGTTTTTATGTTTCAATTTGTTAATATGGTGTATCACATTGATTGATTTGCATATATTGAAGAATCCTTGCATCCCTGGGATAAATCCCACTTGATCATGGTGTATGATCCTTTTAGTGTGTTGGATTCTGTTTGCTAGTATTTTGTTGAGGATTTTTGCATCTATATTCATCAGTGATATTGGTGTGTAATTTTCTTTTTTTGTGCTATCTTTGTCTGTTTTTGTTATCTGGGTGATGGTGGCCTCATAGAATGAGTTTGGGAGTGTTCCTTCCTCCACAATTTTTTGGAAGAGTTTGAGAATGATGGTGTTAGCTCTTCTCTAAATGTTTGATGGAATTCACCTGTGAAGCCATCTGGTCCTGGACTTTTGTTTGTTGGAAGATTTTTAGTCGCAGTTTCAATTTCATTACTTGTGATTGGTCTGTTCATATTTTCTGTTTCTTCCTGGTTTAGTCTTGGAAGGTTATACCTTTCTAAGAATTTGTCGTTTTCTTCCAGGTTGTCCATTTTATTGGCATAAAGTTGCTTGTAGTAGTCTCTTAGGATGCTTTGTATTTCTGTGGTGTCTGTTGTAACTTCTCCTTTTTCATTTCTAATTTTATTCATTTGAGTCCTCTCCCTCTTTTTCTTGATGGTTCTGGCTAATGGTTTATCAATTTTGTTTATCTTCTCAAAGAACCAGCTTTTAGTTTTATTGATCTTTGCTATTGTTTTCTTTGTTTCTATTTCATTTATTTCTACACTGATCTTTATGATTTCTTTCCTTCTGCTAACTTTGGAATTTGTTTGTTCTTCTTTGTCTAGTTCCTTTAGGTGTAAGGTTAGAATGTTTACTTGAGATTTTTCTTGTTTCTGGAGGTAGGCTTTTATAGCTATAAACTTCCCTCTTAGAACTGCTTTTGCTGCATCCCATAGGTTTTGGATCATCATGTTTTCATTGTCATTTGTCTCTGGGTATTTTTTGATTTCCTCTTTGATTTCTTCAGTGATCTCTTGGTTATTTAGTAACGTATTGTTTAGCCTCCATGTGTTTGTGTTTTTACGTTTTTTTCCCCTGTAATTCATTTCTAATCTCATAGCGCTGTAGTCAGAAAAGATGCTTGATATGATTTCAATTTTCTTAAATTTACTGAGGCTTGATTTGTGACCCAAGATTTGATTTATCCTGGAGAATGTTCCATGCGCACTTGAGAAGAAAGTGTAATCTGCTGTTTTTGGATGGGATGTCCTATAAATATCAATTAAATCTATCTGTTCTATTGTGTCCTTTAAAGCTTCTGTGTCTTTATTTATTTTCATTTTAGATGATCTGTTCATTGGTGTAAGTGAGTGTTAAAGTCCCTCATTATTATTGTGTTACTGTTGATTTCCTCTTTTATAGCTGTTAGCAGTTACCTTATGTATTGAGGTGCTCCTATGTTGGGTGCATATATATTTATAATTGTTAGATCTTCTTCTTGGATTGATCCCTTGATCATTATGTAGTGTCCTTCCTTGTCTCTTGTAACATTCTTTATTTTAAAGTCTATTTTATTTGATATGAGTACAGCTACTCCAGCGTTCTTTTGATTTCCATTTGCATGGAATATCTTTTTCCATCCCCTCACTTTCAGTCTGTATGTGTCCCTAGGTCTGTAGTGGGTCTCTTGTAGACTGCATATATATGGGTCTTGTTTTTGTATCCATTCAGCAAGCCTGTGTCCTTTGGTTGGAGCATTTAATCCATTCACGTTTAAGTTAATTATCAATATGTATGTTCCTATGACCATTTTCTTAATTGTTTTGGGTTTGTTTTTGTAGGTCCTTTTCTTCTCTTGTGTCTCCCACTTAGAGAAGTTCCTTTAGCATTTGTTGTAGAGCTGGTTTGGTGGTGCTGAATTCTCTTAGCTTTTGCTTGTCTGTAAAGCTTTATTTTCTCCATTGAATCTGAATGAGATCCTTGCTGGGTAGAGTAATCTTGGTTGTAGGTTCTTCCCTTTCATCACTTTAAGTATATCATGCCCCTCCCTTCTGGCTTGTAGATTTTCTGCTGAGAAATCAGCTGTTAACCGTATGGGAGTTCCCGTGTATGTTATTTGTCATTTTTCCCTTGCTGCTTTCAAATTTTTTCTTTGTCTTTAATTTTTGCCAATTTGATTACTATGTGTCTCGGCATGTTTCTCCTTGGGTTTATCCTGTATGCGACTCTCTGTGCTTCCTGGAGTTGGGTGGCTATTTCCTTTCCCATGTTAGGGAAGTTTTCGAGTATAATCTCTTCAAATATTTTCTCTGGTCCTTTCTCTCTCTCTTCTCCTTCTGGGACCCCTATAATGCAAATGTCATTGCATTTAATATTGTCTCAGAGGTCTCTTAAGCTGTCTTCATGTATTTTCTTTCTTTTTCTTTATTCTGTTCTGCAGCAGTGAATTCCACCATTCTGTCTTCCAGGTTATTTATCCGTTCTTCTGCCTCAGTTATTCTGCTATTGATTCCTTTTAGTGTAGTTTTCATTTCAGTTGTTGTATTGTTCATCTCTGTTTGTTTGTTGTTTAATTCTTCTAGTTCTTTGTTAAACATTTCTTGCATCTTCTCGATCTTTACCTCCATTCTTATTCCGAGGTCCTGGACTTATTCCGAGGTCCTGGATCATCTTCACTATCATTATTCTGAATTCTTTTTCTGGAAAGTTGCCTATCTCCACTTCATTCAGTTGTTTTTCTGGGGTTTTATCTTTTTCCTTCATCTGGTACATAGCCCTCTGCCTTTTCATCTTGTTTATCTTTCAGTGAATGTGGTTTTTGTTCCACAGGCTGCAGGATTGTAGTTCTTCTTGCTTCTGCTGTCTGCCCTCTGGTGGATGAGGCTATCTAAGAGGCTTGATGGTAGGGACTAGTGCTGGGTAGAGCTGACTGTTGCTCTGGTGGGCAGAGCTCAGTAAAACTTTAATCCACTTGACTGCTGATGGGTGGGGCTGGGTTCCCTCCCTGTTGGTTGTTTGGCCTGAGGCAACCCAACACTGGAGCCTACCTGGGTTCTTTGGTGGGGCTAATGACAGACTCTGGGAGGGCTCACGCCAAGGAATACTTCCCAGAACTTTTGCTGCCAGTGTCCTTGTCCGCACGGTGAGCCACAGCCCCCCCACCCCCGCCTCTGCAGGAGACCCTCCAACACTGGCAGGTAGGTCTGGTTCAGTCTCCCCTGGGATCACTGCTCCTTCCCCTGGGTCCCGATATGCACACTACTTTGTGTGTGCCCTCCAAGAGTGGAGTCTCTGTTTCCCCCAGTCCTGTCGAAGTCCTGCAATCAATTCCCACTAGGCTTCAAGGTCTGATTATCTAGGAATTCCTCCTCCAGTTGCCGGACCCCCAGGTTGGGAAGCCTGATGTGGGGCTCAGAACCTTCACTCTGGTGGGTGGACTTCTGTGGTATAAGTGTTCTCCAGTCTGTGAGTCTCCCACCCACCAGTTATGGGATTTGATTTTACTGTGATTGCACCCCTCCTACCGTCTCATTGTGGCTTCTCCTTTGTCTTTGGATGTGGGGTGTCTTTTTTGGTGAGTTCCAGTGTCTTCCTGTCTATGATTGTCCAGCAGCTAGTTGTGATTCTGGTGTTCTCACAAGAGGGAGTGAGAGCATGTCCTTCTACTCTGCCATCTTGGTTCCTCTCCTCCTAAGGAAGTCTTAAATGTCCTTCAAGTGCATTAGAAAGTAGATACTTAACGTATGATACCTTCGTTGTTTATGTCACAGAGTACTGGCATTTTTACAGAGAATATAAGTTTCTACAGTGTATACATTGTGTACTTACAGTTAACTGATGAGTATAATGAAATAAAAGCAGGTATTTCTTCTTATAATCCCAGGAGAAAAATGGAACCATTTTCTGGGAGAAGTTTGTGTTGTGCCATCATGGATAAGGTAGACTATTAATCTATAAGTATCTTCAAGGAAATTTTCTTTGGACTTGTCTGAACATGGGATGAACAGTGAGTAATGTTGGGCAGAAGAAAAGAACTAAGCTCTGGAATTTGTCCTTTTCAAAGGATAGGAGAGAATAACTGCTTTCATTTCCTGGATCTTTCATGAAGCATATGAAATCTGTATTAGTCCCTTTCTACCCTGTCAGTAGTATTTATTTTTTACTCATTTAAATGGCAGTGCATATGATTCAGCAATGTGTATTGAGTCCGTCCTCCTTATTCATGGATTTTGTATTTGCAAGCTCACCTTCTTATGCTTTTTGCATTTCTGTGCTTTTTGTTGGTGATTTTGCTGTTGGAAATGGCTCCCCAGCATAGTACTGAAGTACTGCCTAGTGTTCCTAAGTGTAAGAAGGCTGTGATATACCTTACAGAGAAAATACATGTCTTGGGTAAGCTTCTTTCAGGCATGAGTTACAGTGCTCTTGGCTGTGGGTTGAATGTTAACAAATGAACAATGTATATTAAATGAGGTGTCTTTAAATGGAAACACACATAGAACCATACAATAAGGTTGTGTATTGGTTGATTGGTGCAAGTGTTGGGGCCAGATACTAGCAGAAACTGAATCCTGTATTTCCTCTTGGAACAATGGTTCAGCATCACTAATTTAGTGTTGGTGGCAACTATATAGAACATAACTACTACAAATAATGAGAATCAACTGTATTAAACCTGTTTAATAACTAGTTAGTGGATGAGGCCCTAGAGATTCACAGGCCATAGGCACAGTTCCTGTCCCCAGAGGGCTCACCATCGATGGGAGAGATGGACTCACAGTGGAATGAGTAGAGAAAGTGCTGTGACAGACGCAGGCAGTGCTAAGGGGAACTTGACATTGCCTGGAGGTGTCCAGGTAATAGCATGCAGATCAGTAGCTGAATGGCCGAGAAAAGGGTTGAAACAGTAAAGAAAAGACGTACAGCATGGAGAGACGTGAAGTAAATGAGGTTTTATGTTTATTTTTAAATAGAGCATAAGTTGGTGGGGTTCTGACTCATGTTGGTATCATGTTGTTGCAGAAATACACTGTGGCGAAATGCTTCCACCTCTTGCCAAAATGAACACTGAGGAAAAATGAAGAACAGTGAAGAACGCCAACGAAAAGTTACAGACCAGAAATAGCCACACTCCTCTGGAGTCTGATTCATCCACAGCCATCATAAAAAAGGTTGGGGAATAAATTACATTACGGTTTTTTCCCTTTAAATTTTTATTTTAACTGATACAATGGTGAGAAGACAAAAAAGTACCTTTTTATTCAACATATACTTATTGGGTGACTTCTACATGCTTGCACATTGTTCTAGGCAATTAGGGATACAATAGTGAACAAAAAAGGCAGGGGTATGGCTTTGAAGGAGCTGACATTCTAGTGGGAGGAGGTAAGTAAGTAGAGTCGGCCCTCTGTATTCTCGGGTTCTGCATCCTCATTGAATCCTTGGATGGGGAACCCAAGACACAGAGGGCCAACTTTACTGTGCCGTTTTATATAAGGGACTTGAGCATCCGCGGATTTTGGTATCCACAGGGGTCCTGGAACTAATCACCCCCAGATACCAAGGGATGATTGTAAATCAATACAAAGGAAACTGGCAGCCATTTATAATGTTTATAAACATGATAAACAGGTTAATGAGGTAGAGAATGAATAAAGGGCTACTTCTGTTTGAGTGTCAGAGCAGACCACTCAGAGAATTTTGAGTTGAATGATGGAAAAGAGCCAGCATGGTAAAAGTTTGAAGATAAGACCTTGCATGTGCTGTGAACCAGGATCCAGACAGATATGTTCAAGGCTCGGTTGGAAAGGAGGCCTTTATTGCTTTGAGAGGGTGTTTGGAGAAGCATGATGTAGAGAAGAAATTGGAGAGACTTTAGACATGGAAAAGTATCTTGATTGTACTCCAACGAAAGTAGAAGCCATTGGAGAGATATTAGAGAAGTGAATTTATATTATATTTTTAAAAGGACATCCTGCTTTATTTAGCTAAGGGGTAGGGGGCTCAGTAATAATGGAAAACAGGGTGCCATCACCTAGGCGAGAGATAATGATGACTTGGCTTAGGGACCTGGCATGGGGGATAGATGGATTTAAAATAGATTTTGGATCTCCTTCAACCAGATGAAACTAGATAATCATCAATGCTCTTTATGAATCCCCAAACATAATTCTAATTGTCATATGTAAGGTATGCTCTCATTTGTGTTTTAATGTACCTTAGTCACTGGTAATTTTTTTGCTGTTTCAAAGAACAGCTTATGATGTATATATTTGTGGCTTCTGAAACTGAGAGGGGGTTGATGTTACATTGTGAAAAGACATAAAATTCTGCCCTGAAGTCTCATGATCAAGGCAGGTTATCTTGCAACACTTTGAGACTTGAGCCTTCCAGACGTTTTTGCAACAACTCTCTTCCTTGCTACATGGTTCCTGACTTCTGAGAACAGTGTTACATGAGCCACAGAGAGGTAGCTCATGTGAAGGGTACCCTTCTGGATAAGAAATGAGTTTTTAAAGGACTAGTAGCTTAAGTTAGTCAAGCATAACTTGAAGACTAAAACTTTCATACTGGATTATTCCTAGGTGGAACATTAAAGGAAAAATGAAAATACTACTTAAAATTGGTGCTTTAAAAAGACAAGAATATGTAAGGGATTAATTTCCAAAATATACAAACAGCTCCTACAGTTCAATATCAAAAGAACAAACAACCCAATCAAAAAATGGGCAGAAGACCTAAACAGACATTTCTCCGAACAAGACATACAGATGGCCAACAGGCACATGAAAAGATGCTCAACATCGTTAATTATTAGAGAAATGCAAATCAAAAACAATGAGGTACCACCTCATACCAGTCAGAACGGCCATCATCAAAAAGTCTACAAATAGTAAATGCTGGAGAGGGTGTGGAGAAAAGGGAACCCTCCTACACTGCTGGCAGGAATGTAAATTGATACAGCCACTATGGAAAACAATATGGAGGTTCCTTAAAAAACTAAAAATAGAACTACCATATGACCCTGAAATTCCACTCCTGGGCATAATTCAAAAAGATACATGCAACCCAATGTTCACTGCAGTACTATTTACAATAGCCAAGACATGGAAGCAACCTAAATGTCCATCGACAGATTAATGGGTAAAGAAGATGTGGTATATACATACAATGGATATTACTCAACCATAAAAGAAAGAAATAATTCCATTTGCAGCAACATGGATGGACCTAGAGATTATCACACTAAGTGAAGTAAGTCAGACAGAGAAAGGCAAATATCATATGATACCACTTATATATGGAATCTAAAAAAATAATAGAAGTGAACTTATTTACAAAATAGAAACAGACTCACAGACAGAAAGCAAACTTATGGTTACCAAAGGGGGAAGGAGGGGGAGAGGGATAAATTAGGAGTTTGGGATTAACACATACATACTATTATATACAAAACAGATAAACAACAAGGACCTACTGTATAACACAGGCAACTATATTCAATATCTTGTAATAACCTATAATGGAAAAGAATCTGAAAAAGAATATATATATAATATACACACACATATATGCATGTATGTATAACTGAATCATTTTGCTGTACACGTGAAACATTGTAAATCAACTATACTTCAATTAAAAAAAAAAGATAGGAATATGTGGATTCAAGCAATGTTTGCCAGAGAAACTAATGCTCCCCGCAGATGGGGCTTCATGTGTTGGAGTGTGTGACCATTGAGCAAAGCTCACAGGGGGTTGGTGGGAGGAAAATGAATTATGCGGTTACCTTGGCAGGTAGGTCCAAGATTTCAAGCCCACAGCCACTGTTGGAGCACGGACCGACCTCGCATCTGTGTTTGGAAGGGTTTTCATGAACTGGAAACCCAGCCGAACGGCACTTTAAGAGCTCAGCAAAGTACTGAGCCCAGCTTTCCAAGAATCATAACTTTCGGAAATGGTTCTAAATTTGTGTGCTGTATACCCTTCCTTCCTTCACTCCAAACCCCTATCAAAAGGCTTTAGTTGTCAGAAAAGAGCCTCAGTGCAGCAGTTATATAGTGTCAGATAATTGTAAAGCCTCTTGAGATGCCACAAAGTATACACATAAAGGCAAAGAATAGGGTCCAGCAGGAGAAAGCAAGCTCAGCAAACATCTGAGAGGACTGAGACTTCCAGGTACAGCCCCTACTCCATCACACAGGGTGTACTTTGTCTTCTGATCATGAACCACCAAGATACATGTGTCTCAGAGGAGCCAAGGCTCAAACTCACTGAGGGGTATTTTATATTCCACAACTCAGGTAGCCAAAAGCAGACTTTGCAAACAGGTAAACAGGTGCAAACCATCAATCTGTACAGTTTCAAGAAACAGTATAGACAAGCTGGTACAGGATGCCTGGGGCGGGTTTTGACTTTTAACAACACATTATAAATCACTAGCTAATGCATTTCACCTCTGTCTTGGCCAAGAATCAATACCATGGTTTCAGGTGCCCTTCAAGATAAGCACAGAGTTACCCAAGATTAACTACAAGTTAACTCTGTCCTCATATACTCAGAGAATTGAGCCATGATGAAAACATCCAAGAAGACTAAAGATGGCACACCAAATTCTGTGCTTGGTTTTGTCATCACTGGGCTGGATACAACTCTTTGATTAGCTGGAGAGATCATTAAAAGGCTAGGCTTTCAACTGGAAGTCAGAATTCCTGGAAGAAGTGGTTAGATTCTGAAGCAATAAGGGTAAAATAAAACTAAGAGTAATATTGTTTTAAGTTGATTTCCCTAGAATCAGATGGTGATTCTAAATTTGGATACTGGTGTGTATTCGGGAGTGATGCTAGTATACCTTTGTAGGGGAGTAGGGTTGTGAGATGGGGAAGAAAAGAAAGAAAAGGTGCTTTATCACTGCTGTGACCAAGGCACACAATCTCACTAGGCAATTCTGGGATACAGTATAGAACATACCTTAGATTTATCCTAACAAAGGGCAAGAAAATTGGGATACGTAGCCACCTTCTTCCATCTGCCGTGGTTGAGGGCTGCTCCTCTGGGTGGGAGTGAGGGGTGTTAACTCCCTGGCATTTGTGGCCTGCAATGTATGTGGACCAAGGAAGCCCTCAGGCAAAGAGTTCCAGGTGTTTCCATTGGAAGCCACCATCAGATCAGCATGCATAGAAATGATGATGCCAAGGGGTTATGGATGGAGCATCTACAGTTTCTCCTGCAAGACGTGACAACAGTGATGACAATCATGATCCTATTAACAGACCATAGATCATATTAATTAATCATATTTGCTGAGTAACTCTAAGCCATGTACTATATAGTAAATGCTTTATGAACATTTTATCATTTAATTATTTGTTGAACACTCACTCTGTGCCAGGTTGGGGGCAGAGGGAATATATATCTTATCACCACAGTCCTGCAGCATATACATTATTCTAGCCTTCAGTTTATACATAGGCAGATAAAGTTGAGTGAGGTTAACCAAAATCTCTGGAGTAACACATATAGGAAACAGAGTTGGGATTCAAATTCTGGTTTGTCTGCCTCCAAAACAATCCCTTGACCATCATTATAATCCTTAATTAATTAATTAATCATTGGTGTTTTTCTGACACCCATTTATTGAAAAGTTGGCAGGTGCTATTAGGTTTGGGGATACAGAATAAAAATTGCTCCTGTTCTCAAAGAGCTGGAACATTTGTGGAAGAGAAACACAAGAAACTATGTAGTGATATAAGGGGCTTTGATGGAAGTATGTTGCAGCTATTAAATAGGATCAAGAAAGAATATACGATGTTGCCACATAACAAATAACTCCATAACTTAGTAGCTTAAGATGATAAGCAGTATTATTGCTCATGAGTATATGGTTGACTTGAGGACTTCTGATCTGGGCTAGGTTTGGCTGATCTCAGCTAGATTTGCTCACTTGTCTGCAATTAGCTAACTGGTTGGCTAGGGGTTGGATAGTCTGAGATGGCTTCACTCGCATTTCTGGTAATTGATTGGAAGTAGCTGGGGTAACTCAGCTCTCCGGAAGGCTAGCCCAGGCTCAGTCATGTGGGCTGAGGAAGGTTTAAGAGAATGAATGAAAGTGTGCAAGGTTTCTCGAGGCCTAGGCTCAAGAACTTCTGCCTCATTATATAGACCAAAGCAAATCACAAAGCCAGCACAAATTTAAGGGGTGTGGAAATAGATCCCACCTCTTGGTGAGAAGAGCTTCAAAGTCACATACAGGAAGGGAGATTGCAATTTACCAAGAGCAGAAACATCTAGATTGAAACATACAAGGTGAGTAGGTGTTCCTCAGCCAAAATAAAGAAGGAAGCAAATTTAAGACAAGGATTGTAGTATGTGCTTAAAGACACAAAAAAAGATATCCCATGATGCTGTCAGGTAATTTGGAAGTGAAGGCATACAGGGGTGAGGGCAAGAGAAGGGCCAAGAATTGCACACAGAAGGGAGCAAGATTAAAGACTAGAAATACGTAAAATGTACCAGAATTCAGGAAGACGAAAGTTAACTTGCAGGCAGAATAATAGGATTTGTATTTATTTCAAAGAGAGAGAGGGAGGGAGGAAGGAATAAAGGAAGGAAATACTTTGATTGGTGATTGGAGAAAAAGGTGAGGTTCAGAGTGGGCCTGAATGTAAGAAAATTTCAGTGTAAAACTGTGTTTGTGGCTTCAGGGAGGTAATGCAGTGATGCAGATTACGTGATAGAATCTCTTCCTGTGATGCACCTTCTGTAAGCATCTTCTTTCTAAGCAAAATGAGTGAGTTTTAGTGGAAACTAATAAAGGATTTTTGGATTATGGTCCCAAACTGAAATTCCAAGGCTCTAGACTCTCCCAGGGTCAAGTTTCTGGGGCAGGTTAGGAACGTATTTACAGAGAGATCTGTGCATGTGTGTTTCCACTGGGATGTGTGTGTGAAATGGTAATTTTCAGTTCATGGATTTCTTCACTCTGAGACTAAATGGTATAAATTAAACAGCAGCCCAATTCTGCAGTTTTCTCTAAGCTTTTATTGTTCTCCTGGACCTGTGTTTCTTTTTTTTTTTTAAAGGATAAATTTTTTTTTTTTAATTTTTATTTATTTATTTATTTTATTCATGGCTGTGTTGGGTCTTCGTTTCTGTGCGAGGGCTTTCTCTAGTTGTGGCAAGCGGGGGCCACTCTTCATCGCGATGCGCGGGCCTCTCACTATCACGGCCTCTCACTATCGCGGCCTCTCTTGTTGCGGAGCACAGGCTCCAGACGCGCAGGCTCAGTAATTGTGGCTCATGGGCCTAGCTGCTCTGCGGCATGTGGGATCTTCCCAGACCAGGGCTCGAACCCGTGTCCCCTGCATTGGCAGGCAGATTCTCAACTACTGCGCCACCAGGGAAGCCCTGGACCTGTGTTTTAAGTGTAGTTTTAAGCGTAGTGCTCTCCCAAGTGACCAGGTGCAGCCAATTCTAGGTGAGGCTTAACAGGCTGACATTAGCATCCCCAGCTCCTTGGAGGCAGAATGGGAACTTGACTGCAGAAATACATGCTGGCAAGACCCATGAATGGAGAGTCCGGGACCAAAATGCCCACCCACCCTCATTGGCTTGGGAAATGTATTATATTCATTCTTCTCTCCCAGATACTATTGTTAATCCTTTGTTCTCTATTTCTAAAAAAGTGAGATAAAGATGGATTTTTTTAAAAAGAGGTAAAATAAGCAGAAAATAACATAGCCAAAAAGGAAATAAATAACACCATTAAAGCTGACAACAAAGATACAAAATCCAGTGAACACTCTCTGGGGATGTAATAACTGATTAATTTATTTTTCTTTGGGGAGAAGGGAGCCTCCCATTCCATTTCCTCATCTCCCCTCCAGAGGTAACCACTATCCTAAATTTGTCTACCATTCACCATTTTCTTGCTTAAGAAGAAATTAGACCAAACATGAATATATCTCTATGAAATGTATTTTTGCTTCCTTTTGAGCTTTATAATAGTCTCATAGTCATATAGTCTACAGATTTGCTCAGTTTATCTAAAGGTTGTTTCTAAGATTCATTCATATTGTTACATGTAGCTGTAGTTCATTTTCACAGCTAAAAAATATTACATTGTGTGAATATGTTACAATTTATTCTCTCGTAGATTGACACTGCTATTATTTCCATTTTCTGCTATTATGAAAATGATATTATGATCATTTTTATATATCTCCTGGTGCTTGTGCAAGAGCTGTTTAGGGTTACATACATAGAAGTAGGTTGCTAGGATGTAAGATATACTGGTGACCAGTCATCCCAGTTTGCCTGGAACTGCGGAGTTTCCTAAGATGCAGGCTTTCCAGCGTTAAAACCAGGATTGGCATGAGTGGCCACCTTAAATATGTATGTGTTCAACTTTATGACATGATACTAAACTCTTTCCCAAAGAGATGGTAGCAATTTACACTCCTGACCAGCACAGCAGTAAATGAGAATTCCCCTGGAGACCCAATCTCCCCATGCTTGGTGTTCTCAAGATCTTAATTTTTGACACTCAGTTGAGTGGCAAATTGTGTCTACCATGATTTGAGTTCCCTGTTTACTAATGAGCTTCAGATCTTTTCATGTTTTGCTCTCTGTTTGTGTTTTCTCTTCTATGAAATGTCTTCCACATCTTTTTCCTGTTGGTTGTTTTGTCAGCCACACCTTAGGCACCTCTGCGTATTCTCTTGGTTTTACCACCACCTGGAACAGGGTTTGTCACAGTAGCATTAATGATGTTTTGGGCTGAATAATTCTTGTTGGTGGGGGACTGTCCTGTGCATTGTAGTATGTTTAAAGTTATCCTTGGCCTCTACTCACGAGATGCCAATAGGTTCTCCCATTTGTGACGACAACAAAAATGTCTCTAGACATAAAATATCTCTAGTCAAATGTCACCCTGGGGGACAAAATTGTACCTGGCTGAAAAGCACTGACCTATATCCTTAGTAGCTTGCTCCTGGGGGAGAGAGAAGTAACAAGGCAGATAAATTCCCTCTCCCTGTGTCTCTCTGGTGGCCTATTCCATGGCGCATGTCCCTGTACAGCATGTTTAGAGGTTTCCCATGTCCCTTAGCAGATGCATTTGCTGAGCTCCTGACTGTTTCTTCATGGTTTATGGTAATGTGGTGGCCAGGACAGTAACATAGGACTTTGTCTTACTTCTTATCCTTCCCTGCCTCATTTCTTTTCTCCTTTCTCTCCTATCTTGGGATTGCATATTCTGATTAAGGTATTAGTGCTTGTCCCTAGGAAACTGAACTAAAACAAGTGGTTGTAGAAAGGATACCCTGTGGATAGGATTTGGGAATTGGATCACTAACCCATCTGAAAGCAACAGGGACCACATTTTTGTGTAGTAATTGGAGTGAAAATTAACCCTGGTATACAGCAGCATCACGATTATTTAAGCTTTCACCTGTAGTAAATTGAGATAAGACTTAGGTAGTGGTCAAGTGTTGAGATATCTAATAGCTACAACATGCGATGATAATTATACAGATTGTGGAATAAGGTGACTACTTTTTACCTGCCAAAAAAAAAAGTTATGCTGAGGGTAGTTAATTGCCAACTTGTCAACTTAAGACACATACTGAAGCCAGAGGGCATCTATGGCAGCTTTCAAGGAGGCTTATCTTTGGCCATTGTGATGAAATTCAGACCCAGGATCTGACTATTAAGTCAGCAGAGCTGTAAAGGAGACTAAATAGACAGCTTTGTAAAGTCTCCTATTTCACACTCAGGGCCCTGACGAGGATTCTGAGACCTGGGATGAGTTCATTTGGGTGGATGAGCTTGAGAACCTTGAACTCCTGAATTTCCCTAAACCATTTTGTAAGACAAGAGCAGTCCATTCTCCCTTGACGGAGAAGAACAACCTTTCCCACCAAATGGCTATACAGGGACATCCCCTGAAGCCTCCTAAGATGATTCTCATTCTTCTTAAGATCTTTCTTTGCCACTCCTCATTGCCTCCAAGCTGCTAACTAGAGTATAGTCTCAGCAGAGAAGTACCAGCCTTTCTACAGGAAGAAGTAGCATACCCACTGAAAAATTGAAGTATCTAACAGATATGCACTCTCAGAACCAAGGAAACCTACATGAAAGCAAATTTTGAGTGTATGTTGGGGAGGGTGAAACCCACATGGAGCTGGAACAGGGAGGATTTATTGATATAGGGGCACTCACTAACTCAAGATTCAGTCTTTTGTCAAGGACTCTTGAAGCTGGTCCTAATGGCTTTCTACAATGGTTCTTTGAAGGCTGTTTGCTCTGAGGGCAAATGAGGAGAAAAGTCCACAACTTCTTTGACCCTGTCTTTTTTTTCCCCTCACATTTTATTTTATTTTAAAATTTTAATTTAATTTTTATTTTATATTGTAGTATAGTTGATTTACAATGTTGTGTTAGTTTCAGGTATACAGCAAAGTGATTTAGTTATACATATACGTATATTCATTCTTTTTCCATATAGGCTATTACAGAATATTGAGTAGAGTTCCCTGTGCTCTACAGTAGGTCCTTGTTGATTATTTATTTTATATATAGTAGCGTGTATATGTTAATCCCAAACTCCTAATTTTTCCCTCCCTCCCCCCAACCTTTCCCCTTTGGTAACCATAAGTTTGATTTCTAAGTCTGTGAGTCTGTTTCTGTTTGTAAATAAGTTCATTTGTGTAATTTTTTTAGATTCCACACATAAGTGATATCATATGATATTTGTCTTTCTCTGTCTTACTTCACTTAGTATGATAATCTCTAGGTCCATCCGTGTTGCTGCAAATGGCATTATTTCTTTTATGGCTGAGTACTATTCCATTGTATTAATATATATGTACCACATCTTCTTTATCCATTCCTCTGTCGATGGACATTTAGGTTGCTTCCATGTCTTGGCTATTGTAAATAGTGCTGCAGTGAACATTGTGGTGCACGTATCTTTTTGAATTATGGTTTTCTTTTGATATATGCCCAGGAGTGGGATTGCAGGATCATATGGTAGTTTGACTCTGTCTTCATAAAGAGTCAGATAGCTTAAGGAAGAGGGAAGTTAGAATGGATACAAAGATGGTTTTAGGTACCATCTGAGAACCTGTCACTTGACTATGTTTCTTACCGACTGAGAGAGCCCAGAGGATACTCCCTTTACAAAGACAGTAAGTATTCTCTGCAGAAGGGTGCTGGCATCTTCCAGAAGCTCTGTGGAGGCTGTCATCTAAGCCTGGCTTCTAGGTTGATGTGCTGGGAAGCTGTCTAGGAGTTGAGCTTCCTAATATCACTGGGATGATGGATGATGGGACCCAGAATAACAGAGTGTGTGTAGCAGCACTTACTGTAAGTGGCAAGGTGGACTTAACTACCATTCTGGGCAGCAAAATTAAAGTTCTAGGGTGCCTTGAACTACAGGGATATGACAGTGGCTAAGAGAGCCTGGAATCTTTGGGACAAAATAATTGGACAGCTGACTGGGATGCTGCACAATTTGGAAAATCAGAAAAAAGTTCAAGAAAATATGACCCATGGAATATCATGGTCCCTTACCAAGTTTCCACTTCTAATTCAGTTCACAGATGGCAAATAAATTATGACAGTCAACTAACTCATGCTCATCTTTGTTCCATTTTTAATTGTTTTCACATTTTATACATAGCTATTTTGTATTTATCCGCTGATTCTAAAACATGAAGTACAAGGGTGCTGGAAGCCAGCTTGTTCTTTTGTCAACTGTTATTTTTGGTGATATTTCTCCTTGTGTGGTTAAGTAATAGTTGATTATCAATGTTCGTATATAGGAATCCTCTGGGCCTAAATCAGGGATGTTTTCCTAGGGGAAGTGTTGCTTTGCTTCTACTAAGGCAGGAGCAACTTTAGCCTCTCCCAAAGCACCATTCTAGGTTCTGTCTCGCAGGCTTAACTGCCCTCCCTTTCCTGTTCAAAGGGCCTAAGGCTTGGTCTCCAGATCCGTGTTGTTATCATGTTTGCTTAGGGCTATCCTGTCTTTTGTATTAGTTTATTCTCTATATAGATTCTCAGATTTCATTTCTGTCACTTCTTTGGGGGGTGGGCAGGGGGTGCTCAGATATTTCCTTTACTATCTAGTGAGCCTAGCAACATTTTGTCATTTTTAAAATGTATCCAGGAGACATCTGTATTTTAGCACAAGGAACCTTCAGATTTATCTAGACTGCAAAAGGAAATCACTCTGGCTCCCACTAAGATCACTGACATCACGAAAATGACTAAATGCAGTTAGCAACTGCCCAGTGCACCAAGCATGATGGGATTGGGTTTGGTCCAGGAAGTATTTATTTTTTATTGTATTTTATTTATTTATTTAATTTTTGGCTGCATTGGGTCTTTGTTGCTGCTCGCGGGCTTTCTGTAGTTGTGGCAAGCAGGGGCTACTCTTCGTTGCGGTGCGCAGGCTTCTCATTGCGGTGGCTTCTCTTGTTGTGGAGCACAGGCTCTAGGTGCATGGGCTTCAGTAGTTGTGGCTCGCGGGCTCTGGAGTGCAGGCTCAGTAGCTGTGGTGCAGGGGTTTAGTTGCTCCACAGCATGTGGGATCTTCCCGAACCAGGGCTCAAACCTGTGTCCCCTGCACTGGCAGGCGGATTCTTAACCACTGCACCACCAGGGAAGCCCTGGTCCAGGAAGTATTTAATTGAATGGATCAGAGGGGCTGTTTTTCTCATTGGTTGTCAAATATCCTCCCACATGGCTAACAGATGTTGATCAGAAGACTGGCCTGTGGGTGGACATCCTGAGTGAAGTTTCTCTGTGCAGAAGAAGCAAGGACAGCTGTCTCTCCTCTCTACCCATTTCATCTTCTACATTTAACACACAGATTCAACGTATTCTGAGCTATTCCTCTTATTTCAGCCATTATTTTTGGAACGAGGTTAGTATATAATACTTTTAGAAAGATTTTTGGACACATGAAAAAACAAATTTTTAATTGTCCAAAACACTCTCATCAACAGGGAATTGCCAAATCCATGTACTCTAAGGGAGAGAAGCGTGGATGGATTTGACTGACAGGTCATCGGGTGGAGCAGGGTTCTCATGCTTACAGAGACCAGGCAGTTAACAAGCAGTAGGTGGTGGTGGCCCTTTGTAAACAGGGGGACGTGTGCCTGTCTGATTGCAGGGACCCACACTTAACTCCTGTCTGTCGTTGCTCTTTGGGAATGGGGCCAAGTCTACCAGATGTTCCAATTTTTTTTTGTTGTTCTTGGCTGCGCTGCGCGGCATGTGGGATCTTAGTTCACAGTCCAGGGATCGAACCCACGCCCCCTGCGATGGAAGTGGGAGGCTTAACCACTGGACCACCAGAGAAGTCCCCAGATGTTCCAATTTTTTAAGAGAAGTTTGAAAACGAGTTTTCTGATACGAGCTCTCCCAAGTTTTAAACATTGGTTTATTAAAAACAAACGCAAATATGCAAACCAAAAAGAACCCCATTGTGCAGGGAAACAAAACACATTTGTAGCAACTGACAAACTGAATTTCTTCTGCAGACAAGTTCAAATTGACAGCATGTAGATTGAGATAACTTTCAAAATGTAAATCCTATCTGCGTGGCAATTTGATTATTTTGTATCAAGGAAAATAACTACTTTTTGTCTAATTTATTTTTGCTTTGCTTGCTTGATTTTCTGCTTGGGATTTTTCCCCCTAGTAAAATTTAAAAGCCTAGTGGATGCTGTATCAACTAAAGCTGCACACATGCAAAGATCTTGTGTATGAGAGAGAGAGAGAGAGAGAAACATGGAAACAACTCAGAATCTCAACAAAGCTACACTAACTGGAAATAAGCCAAATGTTCAACAAGAAAATGATAAAAAAAAAAAACAAAAACTTGGTTTGTTCATGCAATGGAATACTGTGCAACCATGCAAAGATCACACTATTGATCCACACAATAACATGGATGAATCTTACAGACAGTATGTTGAACAAAAGGAGCCAGACACAACAAAGGGTGATGTGTGATTCCATTTACATGGAGTTCAAGAACAGGCACAACTAATCAACAGCGATAGAACTCAACAATTAGTTTATGGTGATAGAACTTTGGAGGGCACACAGGAGCCTTCTAGGGCATTAGTAACGGTCTATCTCGTGACCCAGGGAGTGGTTATATAGCTGTAAACAGTTGAGATTTCTGCATTCTGTGTGCAATAAAAAGTAAATAAGTAACTAAATGGGCAGCAATGGTTGGTAATTGAGTTAACTTTATGGTTTTGCAGCTCAAGGATAACCTGTGAGTAATTTGAAGGAGGTTTCCATGGATCCCTCTTTTCACAGGCATGAGAGGGCTGGAGCTTGAAGGCTAATTCTTCCCATTGCTCTCCCACACGAGATGTCGGCATGGCAAACACATGTGTGTAGAGGTGAAGGCCATCTGCGTCCCCATGTTGATGACAGTCCAGTTTTTCCAAGTCCTCCAGGTTCCCCACCTATGAGATACGACTTCCTTTAGCCATCATAGACATTGAGAGTTTTCTATAAAACCTACCAAGCTTGAGGAAGTAGCACTTTGAGGGGCATTCCTTGTGAACAGTGAGCCCCTATCTTACCCTGCAGCACCCTAGTCTCTGCACATAAAAAAAAAAAACATAGCAGAGTAACTTTCTCCCCTCACTCACAAGCTTAATATTTATTTAAAGTTTCCTAAGGAATACACTCAGGGGAGGAAAATATGCACTCCTGTTTCTCTGCTACTAGAAATCTGAGTCACCATACAGATTGTCTCTCCTGCTTCAGGGACTGGTAAGTGAGGTCCCAACAGGAAGCTATTGGAAGGGACCTAAAAGAGCCCAGCGTATTTTCTTTGGCATCTCCTCTTTAAGGCAGAAAATGGGCCAAGGAGAAAGAGTCTGCGATAAAAACCAAAGGAATAACTGAAGAAGTGGGAGCATACACTGAACCCTTAGCCAGGAAGGGCTTCTGATGACATAATTAAGACTGTGGATTCCAAACGCATGTGTAGGTAGTAGTTGTTTATTGCAGCTCATTGCTTATATGACATGAAATGCAGGAAGGAGCCTGAGATCTGGTCAAAAGTGCAGGGGATGCAGAGAAGGATGCTGTGTCATTCACAGCCTACAGCTGGTGTTCTCACCTGCATCCCTAAGGGCTTTGTTCCTAATTGAAAGTTTCAGTTATATCCACACATGATACTCAAAAGCATCAAACAACTCAGAATCTCTTTAAAGCACTTAACCTGCTTCTCTGTAATGTAAGAAAGATAGGAAAAATTGGAAAATGGTCTTAGTCTTAACTTCCAATTATCACTGTTATTATTTTTTTAAAGGCAAGCTAAATCTCATTACAGTAAACTTCATGGGAAATTTGGCATCTTATTCCTTGGAATTTTCATTTGGCAAAACCAAAGATACCTGACTTGGGAGTCAGGTGCCCTCAGTCGTTTTTAGCTACATCCCTTACAGGCTGCAATGCAGCCTTGAGCTGACTTCTTAACCTCTCTGAGCACTGAGGGAAGCAAAGTTAAAACACTTAGAGTGTCTGTTCCCTAAGTTCAGCGTGAAAGAAAATGAAAGGCACCTAGGAAAGTGTAAAATGTAAGGTGGATGGAAGGTATGATCATTATTACCGCTATGGCTTAGAAAGTATACCAAATGTCATGTCTGTAAACATTCCTTGGATGAACTAATGTTTCATTTTTATTGGAAGGTGAAGTGAGTGTCTTTTGGTGTGGAAGGGTAAGTAAAGAGCATGTATTTTAATGGGGAAAAAGGAGATGTACAATTATAACAGAAAATATTGGGTATTATTCTAGCTCCTGTCTCATTCTGGCTGGCCAAATGGTATTACCTCCATGGAATTGTTTTTCCAATTTCTAAAATAGGAATACCAGTATCTGCTACCCTGATCTACTTAAGAAGAGTGTTGTAAATATCAAAGGAAATCATATGTGTAAAAAGGATTCAAAAGTACAAAATAAGAGAGTGTACAGCTGAGGGTTTATACCACTTTTCTGTTCTCTTCTCAGAAAGGTTTCTAAGCAATATGTTGAGGGTTCTGACAAGATTAATCAAGACATCTATCCCACTTACCACACCGTCTGAATGTTTTCTCCTCTTACAAATCCCAATAAATACAGTAATTAGCAAAGGCATTGCATGTTTCAGATTCATTGTGATGGTCAAATGGTTCTCACATCATGGGCTGTTGGCAAGAACTTGGAGGCACTTTGTGGCCAATGTTTTGCTGTCTTAGTGTTGGCCATAAGTTGGGAAAACATGTAGTAATTTATTGTCCAAATGAGGACTGGTTTGAGAGTAAAAAGGAGAGCTGTTAATGATGCTAGGACAACAGTAGTAAACTAGGACTGTTCTGGCCCAAAAATAATATTATTTAAAAGCTTCCCTTTTAAATCAAGTCATAATTTTGTTTAATATTCTCTATGCACTAATCTAGAATGTGGGAAAGATTTTTTAAAAAATGAAACTAAGTGAATGCCATGGTTCTAGCCTTCAGGAAGCCAGAGCCTATATGGCAAGAGACAGCTATGAAAGGCAACGATGCAAAAAGAATAACTGAAAGGCATCATGTTTGCAAGTGTTGGCTTGAGTATGGTGGAAGTTTGGACACTTAGACAACTTTGAGTTTCTGGGGAGCCTTTCTAGGAGGGTAAGCTTTAACTGGGTGGAAGAGACTGGTTTGGATCTCAGTAGATGTGGGGAAAGCATAGTGGGAGGCCTTCTAGGGAAGTAGAGCACCTGGATCAACATAAAAATGGATGGGTTTCCCTGGCTTCATGTAAAAAGAAGGCTGTAAAGGAATTTTAAAAGGATAAAATTTAGTCTTTCAACAAATATTTATTGAGCATTGATTATTTTTAAAATTATTTATTTATTTATTTATTTATTTATTTATTTATTTGGTTGTGCTGAGTCTTAATTGTGGCAGGCAGGCTCCTTAGTTGCGGCACGTGGGCTCCTTAGTTTTGACATGTGAACTCTTAGTTGTGGCATGCATGTGGGATCTAGTTCCCTGACTAGAGATCGAACCCGGGCCCCCTGCATTGGGAGCATGGAGTCTTAACCATCGCACCACCAGGGAAGTCCCTGAGCATTGATTTCTAAAGGCCAAGGATATAGCAGTGAACAACAAAAATCTTATCCGTATGGAATTTACATTTGAATACATTTAAAGAACTTTCCTTAAGATCTGTATCTCCATTATACTCCTCCTCCAATTTTTAGGTGGCAAGAAGTATTTTGGAAAGAACGGGAATGCTACTGGAAAAAAAGAAAACAGAATGATTCAGCTCATTTTGTGTTAAAATAATAAGGGAACCCCAGCAACTGAGCTAACAGATCTTTCTAACCCAGAATTTGAGACATAGAGTGGGTTTTATCAAGCATGCATCCCTTCACTCAACGTTTATAGTGACTCTCCTAGGTGCCTGGGACTGGGCGATGGGCTGGGGATACAATAATGAGAAACCTGGGGAAAGCTCCCTACCTTTGAGGAGACATTAATCTAATAAGGTCTGGTCTTTCAAGATCATATATTCCAAGCCAAAGAGATGAATATTTTTTTAAAAAATAAAAGTGCTTCAAGCATCTCTTTATATATTCACTTTATTCATACAGAGCTAATTAGGGGAACATAGTTATTTGGTTTTCTCTATAATACAGTTTCCTTGCTCTGATTACTACTGTGTGACCCCAAGTCTTCGCTTCTGCGAGTTTATTAGATGCCTGTGGCAATTGGGAATCATTCGCCAACAAAAAAGAAACTTTCTCCCACATGTCTGTTGCAGAGAGCGGTGGACCATTTGTCATGTTACAAGAGGTCTCATTTGGAATATGTGAGATGGTAACCTGACTGAGGTCCCCCACACCCCCAAAAGGCTTCTGCTGCAGATAAGGCAGTATATTTATAATGTTGTAATACAAAGTTAATATCATTATATGAAACAGAAATAATCCTGTTATTCCCACAGCTCTGGAGCACACATCAAAATCAAAGAAACACAGATTGGTTGGCCTACCCTTAGAGATTCTGATTCAGAAAGTCTGGATTGGGGCTGAGAATTTGCATTTCTAACAATCCCAGATGATGCCTGTGCTGATCATTCAGAGGCTACATGTTGAGAACCACCTTGTTCTACTTTAAATATGTGGCTATAATATGAATATAAAATTAGTTGATCTGTAAATATATAAACTGTAATGTTTATGAAGGAGGCCATTGTATTCTTGTAACTATCTATGGCTGGGTTGCCCAGTATCATAGGCAAGTGTGGCTATTGAGCTTTTGAAGCGTGGCTATTGCCACACGTGGAAATGAAGATGTGTTGGATCTCTTATGTTAAGTAAAATATATTATTAAAAATAATTTGACCTGATTAAAAAAATTTTTTTAATAAAATTTTAAATTTATTTTTGGCTGCATTGGGTCTTCCTTGCTGCACGTGGGCTTTCTTTTCTCTTGTTGTGGAGAGTGGGGGCTACTCTTTGTTGCAGTGTGCAGGCTTCTCATTGTGGTGGCTCTTCTTGTTGTGGAGCATGGGCTCTAGGGCACTTGGGCTTCAGTAGTTGTGGCACACAGGCTCTGTAGTTGTGGCTCGCAGGCTCTAGAGTGCAGGCTCAGTAGTTGTGGTGCACGGGCCCAGTTGCTCCACGGCATGTGGGATCTTCCTGGACCAGGGCTCAAACCCATGCCCCTGCATTGGCAGGCGGATTCTTAACCAGTGTGCCACCAGGGAAGTCCCCTGATTAATGTGGCTACTAGGAAATTTTAAATTAAGACATGTGGCTTGCATTATATTTCTAACGGGCAAAACTGGTCTGTAAAGCTTTTCTAAATGTGAATGCTGTGGATTTTTAGAATTTGGAATATTTTCAGAACTTAAAGCGTTACTAGCAGAGGAAAAGATGGTATTGTAATTTTTTTGTAGATAAGTGGTGTACTTTTCAGGAATACCCTTTTTATTCATTTTGTTTTGAATAACAATTAACAAGATAATTTTCACCAGGAGATTTTTTCAGTAGATGCTTGACCATCTCCATGCCTTAATGTAGCTGTTGGATCAGTTTCTCCTGAGTTTTCTTTATTCCTTGGAGTTGCCAAGAAATGCTCTCCTTCAGAAGCAAAGACTATTAAGACCACTGAACTTCCCTTTGAATCCATTTGAACCCCTTTTTCAATACACACAAATCAGTTACAGATGGATTGTAAACCTAAGCTTAGGAGAAATATATTCACGATCTTGGTGGAAGCAAAGACTTTTAAAACAGGACACAAAATATAATAGAAACAATAAAAAGATATCTAAATTGGACTAATTAAAATTACATGTGTTTATCAAAAGCATTATTTTTTTTTTTTTTTTGGCTGTGCCACACGGCATGCAGGATCTTATTTTCCCAACCAGGGATCAAACCTGCTCCCCCTGCAATGGAAGCATGAAGTCTTAACCACTGGACCACCAGACAAGTCCCAAAAGCATTATTAAGAGAGTAGATTGCCTTGGATAGTATGATCATTTTAACAATAGTAATTCTTCCAGTCCAAGAACATGGTATATCTTTCCATCTGTTTGTGTCATTTTCAGTTTCTTTCATCAGTGTCTTATAGTTTTCCAAGTACTGGTCTTTTACCTCCTTAGGTAGGTTTATTCCTAGATATTTTATTCTTTTTGATGCGATGGTAAATGAGATTATTTTCTTAATTTCTCTTTCTGATAGTTTGTTTTTAGTGTATATAAATGCAGCAGATTTCTGTATATTAATTTTGTATCCTGCAACTTTGCCAAATTTATTGATGAGCTCTAGTGGTTTTCTGGTGGAATCTTTAGGATTTTCCATGTATAGTATCATGTCATCTGCAAACAGAGACAGTTTTACTTCTTCCTTTCCATTTTGTATTCCTTTTATAATATTTCTTTTTCTTCTCTTATTGCTGTGGCTAGGAATTCCAAAACTATGTTGAATAATAGTGCTGTTGTACAACAACTATACTTCAATTTTAAAAAAGCATTATTAAGAGTAAAAAGATCATAGAGTATGAGAAAACATTTAAATACATGTGTTCAACAAAGGGCTTTCATCAAGAATTTATAAAGAACTCCATCAAATGAATAAGAAAAAGGGAGAGAATCCAATGGGAATATGGGCAAAAGACTTGAACAGATATTTTACAAACTAGAATATCCAAATGGCCAATGCCTGTGAACAGTGTTCAGATTCATTAGTCACTAGCAAAATACAAAATAAAACCACAATAAAATGCCACTACACACTCACTAGGATGGCTATAATGAAAAAGATTGACAGTATAAAGTGTGGATGAGGATGTAAGCAACTCATGAACTGCTGGTAGGAGTGTAAAGTTTGTAGCTACCTTGGAAAGCTGATTGGAAATATATACTGAAGCCAAATATACACATAACCTTGACCCAACAATTCCAATCCTATACATATACTGGTGGGTATATGTATATACCCACCAGTGATGCATCATGCATTGTATTCACCTAAAGACAAGTACTAGAACATTCATAGCAGCATTATTTCTGATAGCCCCAGACTGGAAACCACCCACATTTCCATCAACATGAGAGTGAACTTATAAATTGTGGTATCACCACACAGTGGAACACTAGACAGCAAGGAGAAGGAGTGTGGCATTCAGCAACATGGATAAATCTCACAGCTGTTGAATCATAGACACTTGACCTAAAAGAATACTTGCTATGTGATTCTATGTATATAAAGTTCAAAATCAAGCAGAACGAATCTCTCGTGGGTGAAGTCAGAATGATGACTTATCTTTGGTGGAAGATGATGATTCAAGTGCAGCTTGAGAGAGGCTTCTGGCACTTTTCTCTTTGGTTTTTACTGTGGTTTCAGGAATATGTTCCCTTTGTGAAAATTCATTAAGCTGTGTGCTTATGATTTGTGTGCTTTTCTGTATGTGTACTGTACTTCAATAAAATGTTTACTTGACAAAAAGAACAGGAAGCACAAAGTCAAACCTTCATGACTGACCCCCAAAGTAACTTACCTCCTTAAAATACACACACACACACACACACACTAACCGTAGCTGTATCCCACAACTTATAACTATAGATTGCAAAAATAAATAAACAAAAAGTAAGTAAAAGTGTAGGTTGCAATTGACTTATTGAAATTGTTTAACGTAATGAGGATATTGGAACTATCAGTTTATTTAATTATTTAAATTCCTTACTAAACACATAGCATTGAAAATAAAAAATATGATAATAACCATTGAATTATAGAACTTTAATGGATTCTGTATTCAATTAGATATCATGTAGCTAATAGAGATCTTATATTATTCAAACTGTCCCCAAAAACCTAAAAAAATAAAGAACCTTGATAGCAGGCATGTTCTATAGGTCACAGGATTTGAAAAGTCTTATATGATTTAAAAGATTTTTGACAGTCATAAATTTATACAACTGTCATCCAGTTATTTACATTAGGTGGAGGTGATAAATTATATAGAGGAATTATTTTAGAAAACAATTTGTTCAATACAGCTTATTCAAAAGCCTTCATGAGTATACTGATGTATTCTTCACCAGTAGGAAGTTGGTCTTAATGTATATTTTTCTAAAGCACTAATGAACTAAAAATTATATGACTCAAAACTGATTTGCTCAAACGTTTGGTTTAGGTACATAAGTGTATGATTGCAGTGTAGTAGCATGTAATATCTACGCATAACTGCTTTGAAATGCTACATTACTGACACATTTCCAACTAATCTAATGTGTTATATGCCTCTTTGAGTTAGAAATAACTATAATTACTGTTCTTTAGCTTTATTAAGATTACATATTTTGGGGGGTATGTGAGAGAGAGAGAGAGAGAGATAGGGAGGGAGGGAGGGAGGGAAAGATAGAAATGGAGGGGTAAAGGAAAGATAGAGAAAGAATGGAGGTAAAGAGGAAGAGGGAGAGAAACACATGCTATAATTAATCAGACTCATTTCTTCATTGACTCCTTCATTTGGTAGAATTAAAAAGTCAAATCAATTTCTCTTTGCCATAGTGTTTCAGAGCATCACTTTAAATGAAGGTCTTATCCCACTCTTAGATTATCAAGAATAATGTCAGATTTACAACGAAAGAGGCTTTTTATCCCTGTTCTGAAAAAGGAATATCAATTACCTTCACGAGTGGTCAATTACATTCTCTCATCATAGAGGACTTGTCATTCATGGGACCAGATGTTAATTCATTCAAATTGCATGGTACATAGAATAAAGTGGAAATACGTTATAATATTGATCCATGATTTGCTGGTAAGGGAGGAATTAGCATTGCTTCCCTTACTAAAACCTATGAGGTGAACTTTTTGTTTTGTAAGTTTGCGTGTTGAGAGAGAGGGGGCAGAGGGTTTTGTTTGTTTCTTTGTGGGTTTTTTTGAATAAATAACTAACGCAGTGCATGTCTGTCAGGTTCACACAGCTGCTAAGCTGGTATTGGCCCATGTAAAACTCACACTCTTTCCAGGATAACACCCAGATTATCCCACCTAAAATTTGTTTAATGCTGTAATTGCACAGTTCCAAAGTATTAATGTATATTTTACAACTATGTAAAAAGGCATCATGAGTGCTTAAGAACTGGGGTTATGATTACTTCCCAGTGCTTCTTCTTTTCCTTCTAAAGTAACTGAATGAAGTTGAATCAGCTACTATAAAAAATCACTGAGGGTCAGAATTCCTTCAGTATCAAATATCTCAATTTAAATCATGTTATATGGAAGTTTATCCATGGAATAAAAGATAGCCTAACTGCCAAATGAAGTAAAATTATGATTGACCCTTACTAGGGTCCACAGATATAAAGCCCTATACATACAGTGGCAAAGATGGGTACTTATAGGCCTGATTCCTGCCTGTTCCAGGAGTTTATTTGTATTTTAGTATGAAAGATATAATACAAGCTAGTAATTTAAAAGGGGGAATGCAACAATGATCTTTAACCTTCTTGTTGCTTTCACACAATGAATGTGGCTTTAGAATTTCTTGACAGTAACGTCAAGTTAGAAGCAGTACTGGTGAAACAGGTCCTGATATCTGTCTGTTTTATTTTACATGAAATTTTTTTTAAATCTCAGGAACTCTATTAGAATGAACGATCACTAAGTGTTCATTCTCTGGAAGGGAGAATGTATGGTAAGCAAAGTTTGAAGGAGTAATGTGTGCACCTGAGCAGGTTCCGTGATCTCTTTGCACATGGATTTAAACTTGATTCTGCATTGCAAGGTAGGCTTGACAATCCTAGAGGCCTTTACAACGAGGGCCTAGCAGCCCCATTTCAAGGTAAGGCACAACTGAGATTTGTGATCAGCTGTCAGATATTTGGAAAACAAGTCATTCTTTTTAAATCAAAGGTCAAAATAAATGACCCCAAATAAAAGTGTTTATAAAAATTAAGTATCTTAAATTTCACACTGAGTATGAGGTATTCTTGAGAGGAAATAAGTGCTGTTCTGTAATGAGGTAATGGGTCACATTCCTTGGATATGAAGAACATAAGAAGACTCCTTACATTCATATATTTGTGATTTCATTTTCTTTTCCTTATAAAAAATAGAATAAGATTTGTGACTTAATTTATGAATCTTAATTATTAAAATTAGATGATTCTTATAACTGAGAGTGACCAGTAATCTACGGTGTCTTCCCCAATTTTTTGTTCATATCAAGGAAAGGAGCTCCAAGAAAAGGATAGAAAAAAATGAGGTGGTTTCCCATTTAAACCCTACAAAACTTAGGCCATTCAATCAGCATGTTAGCGATAGGATGGGTGTTTGAGGAGATGATCCTAGATCCTCTTCTTTCCACAGAGTCTATGATTTGGGTGGCAGAGTTGCCTAAGGCCTATAGAATGCTTTTAACTCCAGGAATAGTGTTTCTTCTTTATCACGCTGCCCCCCCCCCACCGCAACCTCTCTAACCCTCTCACCCTCTCCCACCACCATCTCCCACTGTGTCCTCAGTAACCAAGTGCATTCATCTTTTGGCACAGATGTTATCCAGTTTACTGCAAGTCTAGGTTTTCTCTTGGTATTTGAAACACGGTATCTGCCCTGGGTATCAGGGTATCTGCCCTGCATTTGAAACACATCCAAGGGCATCTCCTCCCAGGCATGTCTGAGCATACGTTTCTATGAGGCAGCTGTAAGACACACAGATGCTATTATTGCCCTGCCTGTCTCCCCTTGGCGTTCTCTGGCTTCCCAGCCTCTCTGTGGGGGGCAGACAGAAGTGGTGAAGAACTCATACTCTGGGAGCATCTCTCAACATATGATGGTTAGTAGCCCATGTATAAACACTGAAACTTCCTAGCTCCTGGGTGGGATGTAGGGTACCAAGGAGGTGACAACTCTGAGGCACCTTTACACTGTCTTCCAGAGGTTCTCCAGCAGGACTGAGACCCAGTTGCCCACAGCAATAACTTGTTCATTAACTCAGCTTCCATTGGCAGCCTTTCTTTCCCTGAATCATCACCCTCCTTCCCACCATTGCTTCCCAGGACCACTTTGCAGATAAATTACTTGCACTCAGATCCTTGTCCCAGAGTCTGTGTCCTGGGACAACCCCACCTGAGACAACATACTTCTTTCAGAAATGACGTGATATGCCATACCTACATGGTGTTTGATCAGAAGGCAGTTCTCTTTGGGAATTAGCCATCCACACTATTGAGCAGCCACTGCAAACCCCCGGCAGGGGTGTTAGACGTTGTGTCATTGTTAGCCTGCCCTCTGCAGGACTCTGGCTGCCATCTTGATTTCTCGTCCCATGACCACAGCTCTCCTTTGGTTTTCTGACCAGGAGCAGAGCTACTGACAGTTAGTTTTTCTATCAACTGACCTAAGTGAGTTATTTATAAATAGCCACTTATTTATATGGTACTTTTGGTTGACTCATTGGGCAAAGGGGACTGTATTTTGAGGGTGGAGTTGGGTGTGCTTTTTCAAAGGTCTAGAGTAAAGCGTCTTGCTGTCAAATAAGAATTTTATCTGTGGGCATCTGCATATAAAGGTGCCCTGTAAGGTTCCTGTAAGTTCCTACTGCCTGCTGGTCAGTGTGGTCATCATATAACCATAGAAATGCCCAAGAAGGTCAGATGTGTTCTGGTTACACATGACTATAAATATGCACATAATGTGTCTACAGATGAATCCACAGATACACCCAAGAGAGCTTTGGTTGTTAAACTATTCTTCTCACTCTAAATTCCAATATACTTCCAACCTCAAAGTAACAATTATGGGATACATGGGATCAAAAAGTCATTTTAGATAAAGACTTAAGAGTCTGAATAATCCATTTATCTAGTTCAAGTTACCAAAGATAGCTTTCTCTAGACCAATTTGCAGTATGTCTCTTGTTTATTGGAAGTTTCATCGCTAGGTTCCAAATCATTAAATGCTTGAAGTGGGAAGGCTGGGGGAAGGAGTAATTGTTCGTTTGGTGAAGTTGCTAGGGAGGTTAGGGAACCCAAGAGAGAGATAGAACTGCCCGATATAGACACAAAGAAAGAAGAGGGTTAAAGGAGGAGAAACAATTAAGAGTCTGTTTGAAATCAATTGAGTGTCCATCTGCTATTGAACTTCATTGTAACACTGATTACAGGTAATTGGTATTTGGCTGAGTAGATAATTAGGCTGGCCACAGAATGAAAGGAAGCAAATGATGGGTGAATTTATCCTGCATCCTGATTTCCTCCTTTCTGAAGCTGAGTTGGAGGACTGGGATGTGGCAGACAGACCCTCCCACCGGTTTCTGCAGAGGGAGGGTGTTTACAGAGCAGTGACAACTCCTGACTCAGAAAACAAATGAGGCAGTACCTGAGGAGAGAAATATTCGACTACAGACCTTAATTATATGAAACAAAGACAGTGAAGTCTCATGGTTCTTTGAGAACAGTTTGGAATATTACTTCGATGTAAATGAAGCTGTTGGTCTGAGGGAACTATTTTCTAAGGATTCCAAACGTACATCTACAAGGATGGGACTGAGTCCACATTGTCCCTGCACCTCCAGTGATGGGACTATGTCTGCATGGATGCAACTGTACTTTATAGCCAACCGAGGCTCTCATCACTTGGTTGTCGTCACTTTGTAGGGCTGGCTAGAAAAATGACTAGTTAAAATTATGATAGCAGTCATTTTTGCCAGGCAAATTGTTTTCAGTGATACCACATTTAATGACAAACCTGGATGGTTTTGTGCTGATGGGGACACTGAGACAAGGAGATCCAAGATTGAATTTTTTTTTTTAATTGAAGTATAGTTGATGTACAATATGATGTAAGTTACAGGTAGACAGTGTAGTGATTCACAATTTTTAAAGGCTATACTCCATTTATAGTTATTATAGAATACTGGCTGTATCCCCCGTTTTGTACAATATATCCTTACAGCTTATTTTATATCTAATAGTTTGTATCTCTTATTCCCCTATACCTATGTTGCTCCTCCACCCTCTCTCCCCACTGGTAACCACTAGTTTGTTCTCTATATCTGTGAGTCTGCTTCTTTTATGTTATATTCACTAGTTTGTTATATTTTTTATATTCCACATATATATGATATATGGTATTTGTCTTTGTCTGTCTGACTTATCTCACTGAGCATAATACCCTCCAAGTCCACCCACGTTGCTGCAAATGGCAAAATGTCCTTTTTTATGGCTGAAGAGTATTCCATTGTGTGTGTGTGTGTGTATACACACACACACACCACATCTTCTTTATCTATTCATCTGTTCATGGACACTTAGGTTGCTTCCATATCTTGGCAATTGTAAACAATGCAGCACTGAATATTGGGGTACATGTATCTTTTTGAATTAGTGTTTTTGTGTTTTTTTTGAATATATACCCAGGAGTGGAATTGCTGGGTCATATTGTTGTTCTATTTTTTTCTTTTTTGAGTAACCTCCTTACTCTTTTGCACAGTGGCTGCACCAATTTACATTCCTACCAATAGTGTACAAGGATTCCCTTTTCTCCACAGCCTCGCCACCAAGGTGGAAATGTTTTAAGTGCCCCTGAGTCACTGCTCGTTCCTATCCTGTCCACAAACTCTGTGAGCTCCTACCTCTCAGTGTGCTGGGAGGAATTACCAAGGTTTCCCAGAATCTTCCTGTACCTGGCTATGCTGGGAGAATGAGGAAGGGGTCCTCGCTGGGCAGATGAGGGTGCTGTCAGCCAGGGAAGAGACCCCAACCAGGAGAGCCCCATTCCCATGCAGAACAGATGGGCAGAAGCAGGGATGCCCTGAGTCAGGATTCGTTACCAATCAAGTGAACACACAGGCATCTTCCCTCTGTTCCTTGGAGTAGATTCATCTCCCCTTTGAGGAAGATGTTCAAGTTCAAAGGCAATGCTCTATCGTCTCTTAAATGATACAGGGTGCACATGGGAGAAAAGCAGAATTTGTGTGAAGCAAAACATTTCACGCTGGCTCTTCATGGGGCTCACAGAGGAAGTCATGTTTGGAAGAAGGAAGGCAGCAAAGTCTGCCCTCTGCTGCTCTGCGTCTCAACCCATCCCTTGCCCTCGGTTTCTGCTAAGGCTATGTCCAGCCAGTTTTAGACGCCACCCACCACCCCAAAAGGCACCAGTTTCTCTCTCACCTGGGTGTCTGCTTAAATATTTGGAACATCCTTATCCCAGCCCCTGCCTCTCGCCATCTCAGAGATGTCATTGATCCCACCCTCAATTGGATAATCTCTCTCTCTCTCCTCTCTCTCTCTCTCACACACACACACACACCTCCCCAGGCTTTTCTTCATGCAAACACTCATCATACTCTATTTCAATTATCTATTTGTCTGACTGCTCATGAGGACAAAGACCTTTTTATATGCATCAATATATTCTCAGTGCCCCATTCATGGCAGACACAGCATAAATGCTAATTGAGTGAAAAAGTGACCTACCTTAATGACCCAAAAAATGTGTTTGACCACATTTGGAATCACTGGTTGAAACATTTGAAGTTAATCACCATATATTTATATGTCTAGCCCCGTGTCTTTGAAAAACATGAAACCTGGAGAAGGCTTGTCCTGATTCTTATCCAGAGTAGCCCCTGGATGATGAGAATGGTGTCAAGTCATCTTTTTAGTGTGCAACAGATGAAATCAGGACTCAGAATGACACAGTAAAATTGGAGGTGTCAGGATAAAATCCAGTAAAGTAAAGCCCAAGGAACCCTGATTAGGGAGGAGAAACAGTTTGCAAGTGAGATGGAAAATGATATACTGCCGGCAAAAATGTCATTGGATGATATCCAGGAGGGATGATGTGACTAAAGCCTCCCTAAAAGGAGAATCTCGGCAGCATGCCTAAAAGGAGAGGTGCATAGACTTGATGTATGCAGGAGCTGGTCTCCGAGTGCCTCCCATATACACTGAGCTTTTCCCTTTTCTCCCAGCTGCCAATTTGTGCAGCTCTGGGGCCGAGGCCCCTTTTTCCCATTTACTGGAAAAAGGAGGGGGGAACTCCATACTTTAACCTAAAAGCCTTAAGAATACTAATGCTGATTGAAGAAACACCTGCATGAATGAGTTTAATCAATTAGGTCATTAGTTTTTAGATGGGGGTAGTGAACAGAGATTATCTTTAGAAAAGCAACAGATCCCATTCGGATGCAGTGTGAACATCCCCAGGAGGAGAAAGGGCAGGGAAAAGATTGTCAGAGTGTCGCCTTAGCAAACCAATCGCCTTAGCAAACCAATGTGCCCAAATTATTCATGATAAAGGAAACTGGCAAATTATCAACAGCTTCCTCTCTGCACATTCCCAAACCTTGAATGCTGCCCTTTCTTGAAGCCTTCCATGCCTTGATGACTTTCCCATCTTCAGTGCCTTTTGATTTCGTCAGAGTAGGCAAATCAGTGTAGCAAACAACTTCAAAACTCTTAGTGCCTTAACACAATAGGTTTTTATTTCTCCTTCATTTCCCAGTCCAGTGCAGGAGTTCTGGTCCAGCAGCCTTCCTTCAGGAAGCAGAATCCTCAGGGAGTTTCCCAGAGTCACATAACTCGTACAAGTGGCGGAACCATGATCTGAACATGAGCAGTCTATTTCCAGAGAGTTAAATGTGTGCTTAACAATCTGTGGATCCTGGTTCCAGCCTCTCTGTAATGATATCTGGCTTATCTCTATAATAAAAACCCAAATTCCCAACAGCCTGGCAAAATAAAGGTGTATCTCTTATTCACTTCACTATCCAGTATGAGTGGCTCTGGTTGGCAGCCCTCCACGTGCTCTGTCAGAAACCCACGCTGCTTCTGCCTCTCCTCCCTATTACCTGGCATATGAGAAAAAAAAAAGCTGGGGATCACTTGGGAATTTTATGGGCCATGCTTAGAAGGGGTAAATCAACTATCATCTGCATTTCATGGGTCTAAGCTTAATCACATGGCCGTACCTAACTGCAAGGGTGGCTGGATAGTATAATCTAATGGAGAAAAAGGGAAACGGTTTCTGGTACAACTTCATATCTCAGACCAATCCATGTGGGAAAAAAGAAGAAAGAAAAAGAGGCAGAATTAGATTCCTCCGGATTTCACAATATCTCCTAAGGAATCTTTCTTACCTTCGTTTGGTCCTGCATTAATAGAAAGTACATGGCAGCTGCAAACATAGCTTTGCTTTCTGAAATTTCTGAGAAATACCAATTATCTTCAACATGAATGAGTTCATTTATAGGAATTTCATTCCCAAGAGAATGGCTAATTGAGGTCTCACTCTATGTAAGAATATAATTATTCACAGAGTGTGGGACATGTATATTTCCATTCCTTCTGAGAACAAAACCAGAGGCAGGAGCCTAAATTGTAGCATGAGATATTTTTGGTTAACTAGAAGTTTGAGGGAAAGTATGTGAATATTTGAACAGAATTCCTCAGTAGGTTTGTAAAACCTCCTCTGGAGGTTTCTAATGAACAATGTAGTGTTACAGAACCAAACTTGGGTCCACTCACCTGCGCACAGTAAAACCAGTCTACTGACACCAGGTTGTGGTGAAGGAAAGTGTGGCGTTTATTGAAGGGAACCAAGCAAGGAGTCCAGGCAGCTAGTCCTCAAAACACCGGAACTCCTTGATGGGTTTCAAGAAAGCATTTTTAAAAGTAAAGTGAGGGAGGGGAGCCACAGGGTATGTGATCAGCTCGTGCACAATTCTCGGGTTACTGTTGAAGTAGCAGAGCAGTGTCACAGGGGTTAACATTATCAATCCTTAGGCATCAGTAGGTCTGGGGGATACATGTTCATGGTCATGAAGTAGTTAATTTCTTCCATTTGGTGGGGTTTTTATCATCCATAAAACAACCCAGGAAATGTGCAATAGCTACTTATATAGGTACCTCAGAGAGGAACTAAAGCAGAGGATATGGGGGAGGCGTTTGTCCGAGGAAGGCCCTGTAGGATCCTGCTCGGTTACAGTAAGATTGCATCAGTCTCAAAAGGGAAGACTGTCAGCTTACCTCTTAGTACCAAGTGTTCTGAGATTGTAGTTTACTTAAGTATGAAGTTTTAAATCTTAGCACCCTAATTTCTGGAATGGGGTTATAGTAAATGCCAACCCTGTGGCTGCTTTCACAGAATCCATAAACTTACTTCCTGGAGCTTGAACACAATTAGGAATTTTTACTTGACCCATGGATCCTTCCATACATAGAATGTTAGCATTCCAGTGTGCAAGATGGCAACCACTTCTTGCTTCCTTTGACCAACAAAGGGAAGACGTAGGGATGGGCATCCCTCCTTAGATTTGTCTAAGAACATAAAGAACCTCAAGAACATACGGTGGCAGAAATTGTTGGGCTCACCTCAAAGTGTTTCCCATTTCTTCAGGACCTTGGGAACTCAACTTTTTTTCTGTAGCCCTAATATTCACGTTTTAATTCACCAGACTAATTAGACTGCTGAAATCTCCCTTTTGGCCACTGCTTTGTACATGGCTTTTGAGTTTCGACATCTGAAGTCCTTGAGTCAGTAAATGCCTTGAAAGGAAATGAAGCTCAGACTCTCACCTCATGTGCTTCCCTTTTCTCCAACATCCTGGTCTGTCAAGTTCTGGCTACCTTAGTGGCTTTCTAGTGCCTGTGAACATGATTTCAAAATAAACTGTCAAGCTTTTCTAGTTGTTTTAGGTGGAAAGGTTTGTACTCTACCCTTTTCAGAAATGAAAAAAAAATTTAAAAAGGTATATTTGAATAGTGGAATTGAAACAGGAGGGTAGGGGACAGGGCACAACCTTTAAAAGAATAATAGTAGCCATAGGACATGACAATAACTGGTTAGAACCAACTAGATCCAAGATGGTGGAAGATTCGACTTCCGGTAGACTTTGAGCCTCATTGTACGCTCATTGTAATGCATTAGCATGCTAAATGACATACCCACCAGCGCCATGACAGTTCTGAGGCCAACCATAACAGGCCAAAAAGTGAGTGGTAGCCTAATTCCTAGAAATCTCCACCCCTTCTCCAAAATACTGGATTGGGCAAAAAGTTCGTTTGAGTTTTTCTGTAATATCTTATGGAAAAACTCGAATGAACTTTTTGGCCAACCCAATAGTTGGAATAATCCTCCCACTTGTTAGCCTATGAAATTACCCAGCCCATAAAAACTAACCATCCCATATTTTGGGACCTCTTGCCTTCTGAGGTGACCTACACTCTGTCTGTGGAATGTGTTTCTCTCTAATAAATCCACTTCTTTTTTTTTTTTAACATCTTTATTGGAGTATAATTGCTTTACAATGTTGTGTTAGTTTCTGCTGTATAACAAAGTGAATCAGCTCTATGCATATGTATATCCCCATATCCCCTCCCTCTTGCATCTCCCTCCCACCCTCCTTATCCCACCCCTCTAGGTGGTCACAAAGCACCGAGCTGATCTCCCTGTGCTATGCAGCTGCTTCCCACTAACTATCTATTTTACATTTGGTAGTGTATATATGTCAGTGTTACTCTCTTACTTCATCCCAGCTTACCCTTCCCCCTCCCCGTGTCCTCAAGTCCATTCTCTAAGTCTGCGTCTTTATTCCTGTCCTGCCCCTAGGTTCATGAGAACCATTTTTTTTTTTCAGACTCCATATGTATGTGTTAGCATATGGTATTTGTTTTTCTCTTCTGACTTACTTCACTCTGTATGACAGACTCTAGGTCCATCCACCTCACTACAAATAACTCTTTTTCATTTCTTTTTATGGCTGAGTAATATTCCATTGTATATATGTGCCACATCTTCTTTATCCATTCATCTGTCGATGGACACTTAGCTTGCTTCCATGTGCTGGCTATTGTAAATAGTGCTGCAATGAACATTGTGGTACATGACTCTTTTTGAATTATGGTTTTCTCAGGGTATATGCTGAGTAGTGGGATTGCTGGGTCGTATGGTAGTTCTATTTTTAGTTTTTTAAGGAACCTCCATACTGTTCTCCTTAGTGGCTATATCAATTTACATTCCCACCAACAGTGCAAGATGGTTCCCTTTTCTCCACACCCTCTCCAGCATGTATTGTTTGTAGATATTTTTGAAGACGGCCATTCTGACTGGTGTAAATCCACTTCTTACCTATCACTTTTTGTCTCTCACTGAATTCTTTCTGCAATGAGACGTAAAGAACCTGAACTTCATTAAGTCCTGAGACCAGGTGTGTGATCTCAATTGAAAGACAGTGGGTTCTGGCTGGCTTGAGTCCCGGCACATGGGTTCAAGTCCCAGTCTGGGTTTAGGCTGGGTTCGAGTCCTGGTACGTGTGTTCAAGTCCCATCTGAGGTGCATGGTTTCAGCATTCTAGCCAAAGGAAAAGGTCAGTGGTAAAAATGCTTATGATAAAAGAAACTTACTTGAAATTTTCAAATCACACCGTATCAGTGGCCAGTAATTCTATTTATCTACCCAGCCACCCTGACTCAAATTTGCTTGTGTAACCTTAAAATAATGGCATGTAATAAACTCTATAAACCAAAAAAAAAAAAAAAGCCATGGTATAGCATGGTATAGACAGGTGCTGTATGATTTATTTTAAAATATTTATTAAATGCCATTAGTATGCCTGGCAAAATACAATATGCATATTGGTTGTTAAAATTAAACACCACCATCTTTCTTTGATCTCAGAAATCTTGTTAATTTTTAAGTCTGTCATTTCTAAGCATAAGGCTTTGGTAACAAAGAGTGAAGTGGAGTCTCCACTCTACTAATTTACCAGCTGTGTAACTTGTCCTGTTCATTTCTCTGTGCTTCACACTTTTCATCTGGAATGTAGGGATAATGCTATGTATGTCATAGGATATGAAATAATCTAATTGTAAAATGTGCCTGGATCATTGTAGTTGTGCAACAAATGTTAGGTTCATTTTCCCTTACCAACTTTTCTCTCTCAAAGCAGTTAAAATAGTGGCTTAGGACTGAGAAGCTAAGAAACCAAATAGAAAGCTTCATCTAAGAGGTTAGAAAGCAAACAGGAGCTTTCATCAGGCTCAGTTTCTTGGGGCCTGACAGATGCAAATAAGAGTTTGGGGTACACCATGAAAAAAGGGCTCTGTAAACAGAAGGACACCAGCCTAGGAATAAGATAAACTAGTTATAGACTAGCCATTAAACACACACACACACACACACACACACACACACACACACATTGAAACCAGTTGAGACCAAGCTCAATGCCAGACAGAATTAAGTTTATCTACCCCTATTTATAACTGCTGCCATTAAAAAAGTAATATGGTTGACTCTTTAACAATATGGGTTTGAACTGTGCAGGTCCCCTTATACATGGATTTTGTAAAATAAATACATACTACAGTACTACACAATCCATGTTAGTTGAATATGCAGGTGCAGAACCATGGACATGGAGGACCAACTGTAAAGTTGTACATGATTTTTCGACTACACAGGGGTTGGCAACCCTAACCCTCATGTTGTTTAAGAGTCAGCTGTACTCCAATCTAAGAAGATAATGTCAGCCGTAGCTTCAGGTATTATCACAATTTTTCTTATGCAATGTCAAGCATTTAATAAGAATTTACCAGAAATGCTGAAAGTAGGATCAAATGATTAAAAAACAAGAGAAACAAAACAGATAATAGAAACATACCTACAGTTATTAGTGCTGTCTTATAGGGACTTTTACATAGTTTGCTTAGTATTTAAGCAAATAAGTGTTAAGTCTTAAGTGTTTAAGAATATAGATAATAAGCTGGAGAATTCTTCAGAGAACTGAAGTCTATTACAAGATTCTACTGGAAATCGTATAGCTGAAAATATAATGACAGAAATGAATGACTCAATAAATGGGTTTAAAACAGATTAAATACAAGAGAAGATAGGACTAGTGAACTGGAACATAGGTCAAAAGGAGATGTCTGGACTGAAATACAGAGGAAAACAGTTGAAACACATAGAAAAGGATACAAAAGACATACATAACCCCATGGAAAGTTTAACATAATTGAAGTCTGAAAGGGAGAAGAAATAATACAAAAGTAATAGCTTAAGAAATAATAGTCAAAATTGTTTGAAAAGGTGAAAGTTCAGAGATTTAAGAAGGAATAAGAATCCCAAGCAAGATAATTCAAAAAAATCTACATGTAGGCACATTATAATAAAACTGCTTAAAACTAAAGACAATAAGCAAATCCTAACAATCAAAGAAAAAAGACATGTTACTTTCAAAAGAACCCCAATAATACTGACAACTGAATTTTTGACAGAAATGGTGAAAAACAGTAAACAGTAGAATGATATCTTTATAGTTCTGAAAGGAAACTGAAGATTATCTGTTTGGTGAAGAAACCTTCAAATATTAAGGGAAGATAAAGATGTTTACAGAATAACAAAACTGAAAAAGAATAAATGTTACCAGCAGACCTGCACTAAAAAGAGAATTTTAGTGGAGAGAAAATGACCTAAGAGGGAAACACAGACATGCAGAAAGGAAAGAAGAGCAAGATAAAAAGTAACTGTAAATGAATATTTACTATATAAGATAATAATGATGTCTCAAAGGGTTTTTAAATTTGTACAGAATTACCAAAGATAATATGAGGTAAGTGGAATGAAAGCATTCTAAAGTTCTTACATTGAATAGGTAGTAGTAAAATTACTCACATATAATTACATTATAAGTATTCCAAAAAGATAACGATTCATGTTATCTCTAGGGAAACTATTCAAAGAAGAGCAAAACAATATAGAATTAACCTGCTAATGGTGGTGTGGGGGTGGGCAGAATGAATGAATGATAAATACTTGATTAATCCAAAAGAAGCCCATAAAGCAGAGAAACAGGAACATAGGACAAGTGGGGGAAAAATTTTTTTTAAAGCAAGGTCGTTGATTTAAACCCAGCTCTATTACATTAAGTGTAAAGGGACTAAACACTTCAATTAAAAATAAAAAACTTGAGTCAGCTTCAAGATGGCGGAAGAGTAAGACATGGAAATCACCTTCCTCCCCACAAATACATCAGAAATACATCTACACGTGGGACAACTCCTACAGAACATCTACTGAACACTGGCAGAAGACCTCAGACCTCCCAAAAGGCAAGAAACTCCCCACGTACCTGGGTAGGGCAAAAGAAAAAAGAAAAAACAGAGACAAAAGAATAGGGACGGGACCTGCACCAGTGGGAGGGAGCTGTGAAGGAGGAAAGGTTTCCACACACTGGGAAGCCCCTTCACGGGCGGAGACTGCGGGTGGCAGAGGGGGGAAGCTTCCAAGCCATGGAGGAGAGCGCAGCAACAGGGGTGAGGAGGGCAAAGTGGAGAGATTCCCGCACAGAAGAGTGGTGCCGACCAGCACTCACCAGCCTGAGAGGCTTGTCTGCTCACCTGTCGGGATGGGTGGGGGCTGGGAGCTGAGGCTCGGGCTTCAGAGGTCAGATCCCAGGGAGAAGACTGGGGTTGGCTGCCTGAACACAGCTTGAAGGGGGCTAGTGCACCACAGCTAGCCAGGAGGGAGTCCGGGAAAAAGTCTGGAACTGCCGAAGAGGCAAGAGACTTTTTCTTGCCTCTTTGTTTCCTGGTGCGCGAGGAGAGGCGATTAAGAGCGCTGCTTAAAGGAGCTCCAGAGATGGGTGTGAGACACTAAGGCTGCTGCTGCAGCCACCAAGAAGCCTGTGAGCAAGCACAGGTCACTATCCAAACCTCCCCTCCCGAGAGTTTGTGCAGCCCGCCACTGCCAGGGTTCCGTGATCCAGGGACAACTTCCCCGGGAGAACACACGGCACGCCTCAGGCTTGTGCAACGTCACGCCTGACTCTGCCACCGCAGGCTCGCCCCGCATCCGTACCCCTCCCTTCCCCTGGCCTGAGTGAGCCAGAGCCCCTGAATCGGCTGCTCCTTTAACCCCGTCCTGTCTGAGCAAAGAACAGACGCCCTCAGGTGACCTACATGCAGAGGCAGGTCCAAATCCAAAGCTGAACCCCAGGAGTAGTGTGAACAAAGAAGAGAAAGGGAAATCTCTCTCAGCAGCCTCAGGAGCAGTGGATTAAATCTCCACAATCAACATGATGTACCCTACATCTATGAAATACCTGAATAGACAACAAATCATCCCAAATTGAGGAGGTGGTCTTTGGGAGCAAGGATATGTATATTTTTTCCCTTTTTCTCTTTTTGTGAATGTGTATATGTATGCTTCTGTGTGTGATTTTGTCTGTATAGCTTTGCTTTCACCATTTGTCCGAGGGTTCTGTCTGTCCGTTTTTTTGTTTTTTTCTTTTAGTATAGTTTTTAGCACTTGTTATCATTGGTGGATGTGTTTTTTGGTTTGGTTGCTCTCTTCTTTCTTTCTTTCTTTTTTTTTTATTACTTAAAAAAATTTTTTTTAATAATTTTTTTAATAACTTTATTTTATTTTATCTTTTTTCTCTCTTTCTTTCTTTCTTTTCTCCCTTTTATTCTGAGCTGTGTGCATGACAGGCTCTTGCTGCTCCAGCCAGGTGTCAGGGCTGTGCCTCTGAGGTAGGAGAGCCAAGTTCAGGACACTGGTCCACAAGAGACCTCCCAGCTCCACGTAATATCAAACGGCAAAAATCTCCCAGAGATCTCCATCTCAACACCAAGACCCAGCTCAACTCAATGACCAGCAAGCTACAGTGCTGGACACCCTATGCCAAAGAACTAGCAAGACAGGAACAAAACCCCATCCATTAACACAGAGGCTACCTAAAATCATAATAAGGTCACAGACACCCCAAAACACATCACCAGATGTGGACCCGCCCAACAGAAAGACAAGATCCAGCCTCATCCACCAGAACACAGGCACCACTCTGCTCCACCAGGAAGCCTACACAACCCACTGAACCAACCTCACCCACTGGGGTCAGACACCAAAAACAACGGGAACTATGAACCTGCAGCCTGTGAAAGGAGACCCCAAACACAGTAAGTTAAGCAAAATGAGAAGACAGAGAAACACACAGCAGAGGAAGGAGCAAGGCAAAAACCCACCAGACCTAACAAATGAAGAGGAAATAGGCAGTCTACCTGAAAAAGAATTCAGAATAATGATAGTAAAGATGATCCAAAATCTTGGAAATAGAATGGAGAAAATACAAGAAACGTTTAACAAGGACCTACAAGAACTAAAGAGTAAACAAACAACGATGAACAACACAATAAATGAAATTAAAAATTCTCTAGAAGGGATCAATAGCAGAATAACTGAAGCAAAAGAACGGATAAGTGACCTGGAAGATAAAATAATGGAAAGAACTACTGTAGAACAGAATAAAGAAAAAAGAAAGAAAAGAATTGAGGACAGTCTCAGAGACCTCTGGGACAACATTAAATGCACCAACATTCGAATTATAGGGGTCCCAGAAGAACAAGAGAAAAAGAAAGGGACTGAGAAAATATTTGAAGAGATTATAGTTGGAAAATTCCCTAATATGGGAAAGGAAATAGTTAAGTCCAGGAAGCACAGAGAGTCCCATACAGGATAAATCCAAGGAGAAACATGCCAAGACACATATTAATCAAATTATCAAAAAATTAAATACAAACAAAAAATATTAAAAGCAGCAAGGGAAAAACAACAAATAACATACAAGGGAATCCCCATAAGGTTAACAGCTGATCTTTCAGCAGAAACTCTGCAAGCAAGAAGGGAGTGGCAGGACATATTTAAAGTGATGAAAGAGAAAAACCTACAACCAAGATTACTCTACTCAGCAAGGATCTCATTAAGATTTGACAGAGAAATTAAAACCTTTACAGTCAAGCAAAAGCTAAGAGAATTCAGCACCACAAAACCAGCTTTATAACAAATGCTAAAGGAACTTCTCTAGGCAGGAAACGCAAGAGAAGGAAAATACCTACAATAACAAACCCAAAACAATTAAGAAAATGGTAATAGGAACAGACATATTGATAATTACCTTAAATGTAAATGGATTAAATGCTCCAACCAAAAGACATAGACTGGCTGAATGGATAGAAAAACAAGAGCCATATATATGCTGTCTCCAAGAGACCCACTTCAGATCTAAGGACACATACAGACTGAAAGTGAGGGGATGGAAAAAGATATTCCATGCAAATGGAAATCAAAAGAAAGCTGGAGTAACAATTCTCATGTCAGACAAAATGGACTTTAAAACAAAGACTATTACAAGAGACAAAGAAGGACACTACATAATGATCAAGCGATCAATTGAAGAAGAAGATATAACAATTGTAAGTATTTATGCACCCAACATAAGAGCACCTCAATATATAAGACAATGCTAACAGCCATAAAAGGGGAAATCGACAGTAACACAATCATAGTAGGGGACTTTAACACCCCACTTTCACCAATGGACAGATCATACAAAGTGAAAATGAATAAGGAAACACAAGCTTTAAATGACACATTAAACAAGATTCACTTAATTGATATTTCTAGGAAATTCCATCCAAAAACAACAGAATACACATTCTTCTCAAGTCCTCATGGAACATTCTCCAGGATAGATCATATGTTGGGTCACAAATCAAGCCTTGGTTAATTTAAGAAAATTGAAATCGTATCAAGTATCTTTCCGTCCACAATGCTATGAGACTAGATATCAATTACAGGAAAAAATCTGTAAAAAATACAAACACATGGAGGCTAAACAATACACTACTTAATAACCAAGAGATCACTGAAGAAATCAAAGAGGAAATCAAAAAATACCTAGAAACAAATGACAATGAAAACAGGATGACGCAAAACCTATGGGATGCAGCAAAAGCAGTTCTAAGAGGGAAGTTTATAGCAATACAATCCTACCTTAAGAAACAAGAAACATCTCAAATAAACAACCTAATCTTACACCTAAAGCAATTAGAGAAAGAAGAACATAAAAACCCCAAAGTTAGCAGAAGGAAAGAAATCATAAAGATCAGATCAGAAATAAATGAAAAAGAAATGAAGGAAACAATAACAAAGACCAATAAAACTAAAAGCTGGTTCTTTGAGAAGATAAACAAAATTGGTAAACCATTAACCAGACTCATCAAAATAAAAAGGGAGAAAACTCAAATCAATAGAATTAGAAATGAAAAAGGAGAAGTAGCAACTGACACTGCAAAAATACAAAGGATCATGAGAGATTACTAGAAGCAACAATATGCCAATAAAATGGACAACCTGGAAGAAATGGACAAATTCATAGAAATGCACAACCTTCTGAGACTGAAAAAGGAAGAAAGAGAAAATATGAACAGACCAATCACAAGCACTGAAATTGAAACTATGATTAAAAATCTTCCAACAAACAAAAGCACAGGACCAGATGGCTTCACAGGTGAAATTTATCAAACATTTAGAGAAGAGCTAACACCTGTCCTTCTCAAACTCTTCCAAAATATAGCAGAGGGAGGAACACTCCCAAACTCATTCTATGAGGCCACCATCACCCTGGTACCAAAACCAGACAAAGATGTCACAAAGAAAGAAAACTACAGGCCAATATCACTGATGAACATAGATGCAAAAATCCTCAACAAAATACTAGCAAACAGAATCCAACAGCACATTAAAAGGATCATACACCATGATCAAGTGGGGTTTATCCCAGGAATGCAAGGATTCAATATATGCCAATCAATCAATGTAACACACCATATTAACAGATTGAAGGAGAAAAACCATATGATCATCTCAATAGATGCAGAGAAAGCTTTCAACAAAATTCAACACCCATTTATGATAAAAACCCTCCTGAAAGTAGGCATAGAGGGAAATTTCTCAACATAATAAAGGCCATATATGACAAACCCACAGCCAATATCATCCTCAATGGTGAAAAACTGAAACCATTTCCACTAAGATCAGGAACATGACAAGGTTGCCCACTCTCATCACTATTATTCAACATAGTTTTGGAAGTTTTAGCCACAGCAATCAGAGAAGAAAAAGAAATAAAAGGAATCCAAATCAGAAGAGAAGAAGTAAAGCTGTCAGTATTTGCAGATGACATGATACTATACATAGAGAATCCTAAAGATGCTACCAGAAAACTACTAGAGCTAATCAATGAATTTGGTAAAGTAGCAGGATACAAAATTAATGCACAGAAATCTCTTGCATTCCTATACACTAATGATGAAAAATCTGAAAGTGAAATTAAGGAAACACTCCCATTTACCATTGCAACAAAAAGAATAAAATATCTAGGAATAAACCTACCTAAGGAGACAAAAGACCTGTATGCAGAAAATTATGAGACACTGATGAAAGAAATTAAAGATGATTCAAATAGATGGAGACACATACCATGTTCTTGGATTGGAAGAATCAACATTGTGAAAATGACTCTACTACCCAAAGCAATCTACAGATTCAATGCCATCCCTATCAAATTACCAATGGCATTTTTTATGGAACTAGAACAAAAAATTTCACAATTTGTATGGAAACACAAAAGACCCTGAATAGCCAAAGCAATCTTGAGAAAGAAAAACGGAGCTGGAGCAATCAGGCTCCCTGACTTCAGACTATACTACAAAGCTACAGTAATCAAGACAGTTTGGTACTGGCACAAAAACAGAAATATAGATCAATGGAACAGGATAGAAAGCCCAGAGATAAACCCACGCACATATGGTCACCTTATCTTAGATCAAGGAGGCAAGAATATACAGTGGAGAAAAGACAGCCTCTTCAATAAGTGGTGCTGGGAAAACTGGACAGGTCCATGTAAAAGAAAGAAATTAGAACACTCCCTAACACCATACACAAAAATAAATTCAAAATGGATTAAAGACCTAAATGTAAGGCCAGACACTATCAAACTCTTAGAGGAAAACATAGGCAGAACACTCTATGATGTAAATCACAGCAAGATCCTTTTTGACCCACCTCCTAGAGAAATGGAAATAAAAATAAACAAATGGGACCTAATGAAACTTTAAAGCTTTTGCACAGCAAAGGAAACCATAAACAAGACAAAAACACAACCTTCAGAATGGGAGAAAATATTTGCAAATGAAGCAACTGACAAAGGCTTAATCTCCAAAATTTACAAGCAGCTCATGCAGCTCAATATCAAAAAAACAAACAACCCAATCCAAAAATGGGCAGAAGACCTAAATAGACATTTCTCCAAAGAAGATATACAGATTGCCAACAAACACATGAAAGAATGCTCAACATCGTTAATCATTAGAGAAATGCAAATCAAAACTACAATGAGATATCATCTCACACCAGTCAGAATGGCCATCATCAAAAAATCTACAAACAGTAAATGCTGGAGAGGGTGTGGAGAAAAGGGAACCCTCTTGCACTGTAGGTGGGAACATAAATTGATACAGCCACTATGGAGAGCAGTATGGAGGTTCCTTAAAAAACTAAAAATAGAACTACCATACGACCCAGCAGTCCCACTACTGGGCATATACCCTGAGAAAACCATAATTCAAAAAGAGTCATGTACCAAAATGTTCGTTGCTGCTCTATTTACAATAGCCAGTACGTGGAAGCAACTGAAGTGTCCATCAAGAGATGAATGGATAAAGATGTGGCACATATATACAATGGAATATTACTCAGCCATAAAAAGAAACGAAATTGCATTATTTGTAGTGAGGTGGATGGACCTAGAGTCTGTCATACAGAGTGAAGTAATTCAGAAAGAGAAAAACAAATACCATATGCTAACATATATATATGGAATCTAAAATATATATATATATATGGTTATGAAGAACCTAGGGGCAAGACGGGAATAAAGACACAGACCTACTAGAGAATGGACTTGAGGTTAAGGGGAGAGGGAAGGGTAAGCTGGGACAAAGCGAGAGAGTAGCATGGACATATATACTCTACCAAACGTTAAATAGATAGCTAGTGGGAAGCAGCCGCATAGCACCGGGAGATCAGCTAGGTGCTTTGTGACCACCTAGATGGTTGGGATAGGGAGGGTGGGAGGGAGGGAGACGCAAGAGGGAAGATATATGGGGAGATACGTATATGTATAACTGATTCATTTTGTTATAAAGCAGAAACTAACACACCATTGTAAAGCAATTATACTCCAATAAAGATGTTAAAAAAAAGTAAAACTTTAAGATTGGATTAAGTAAAAAAGAAATAACCGTTATATGCTGCTTATAGTAGACAACCTTAAATATAATGGTATATAAATGTTGAAGGAATAATGCTAATAAGATAGATGATGCAAAATTAAAAACAAAAAGCAGATATAGATATGTTTATATAAAACTAAAGTGGATTTTAAGACGAGAAGCATTTTTAGAAGGAAAAGTATATCATACTTTATAAAATTAAAGGGTGATTCCACCAGAAAGATATCACAATTTTTAATGTCTGTGTGCCAAATAATAAAGTCTTGCACTCTCGCTTACACACACACACACGCACACACGCACACATGCACACAGCTGACCCTTGAACAACTTGGGGATTAATTTACCTGTAACTTATACTCGGCCCTTTGTATCATGTTTCCTCCACATCCGTAGATTCAACCAACCACAGACCATGTAGTACTGTAGTATTTACTACTGAAAATTATCTGCATAGAAGTGGACCCACACAGTTCAAACCTGTGTTGTTCAAGGGTCAATTCAGTAAGCAAAAATTGATAAAACTAAAGAGAGAGACAAATCCACAAGTCTTGGTAACTCTTGAACAAAAAGAATAAGTTATAGATTCAGACAAAATAATTTGTAAACTTGAACTAATCGACATATAAAACACTGCACTTTGCAATTGAAGAGTATACATCCTTCAATTGCTAAGTGGACATGAAATGTTTGCTAGTGTGATCATGTGCTAGGTTAGGGGTCTTCATCTCTCAAAGCACCTCTCAGGCATCCTGTCCTCTGGGAAACCTTCCTTGACAGTGCCCCCACTCTGGTCTGAGCAGACCCTGTCAGTGTTCCTTAGCACTCATCATTTTCCCACATGCCTTTAGCTTCTTTCTGCAAGCACCTGGGATGCCCTCCTGAGGACTTTGCTTCCTCATAGGACTTTGCTCAGGCCACACACATTTCAAGCTGGAAACTCCAGAGTTAACATGCCAGGTAGAGTTTCCAACCTGTGAACAATGGGAATTGCTGAATAAATTGTGACCTCTCAGGTAGGACAATGCTGGGGTACATTCTACATCACCCAGAGGTGCTTATCAGGACTAAACCCCAATTGCTCATGGCATAACCTGCTTGAAAACATACCCTGTATTGGCTGCTTTTTTCCTTTCTGTCTAACTACCTCATATTCTCTCCATGCATCCTAAGATCACCTCCCAAATAAAAGGCTCACACTGAAACTCTTGTGCACAGGTCTGCTTCTGAGAACCCAAACTAAGACAGTGCCTCTATCTGTGCTCCCTAACATAGCTTTAACCAGGTAAGTTACAACTGCCCATTGCCTCTTAATAGGGAACTCTTTGAGGGCAGCGACTCTACTTTTATCTCTGCATCCTAGATCATGGCACCTGGCACATAAGAAGTGCTCAGTGAGTACCCAATAGCAGTTGTCAAATCGATGAATGAGGCTTGTTTTGAAAGCCATCATCAGCTCTCTCAGGACAAGGCTGCCTGAACAGATCACACAGGCGAGGTTTTAAAAAAGAGAGAGTGGAGACAAGTGTGAACTCCTAGAAGGACAGGCCTGGATTACGTGCTGCAGGAAGTATCCCTAGACATACTAAGATGTCAAGAGAGCCCTCAGGGCCTGCCTGGGAGATGCACTCATAGCTTTTGTGGAAGAAGGACAAGGCTGATGAGACAGAATGTCAGGGTTCCTGAGACAGGTTTTGCTATCACATTTTGCCTGGAGTCAGCCTTGCTTATAACATGAAGAGATGCTGTGTTGATTTGGAATTTTATTTGCGATCAATCAGTAATTTGATTTTAAGGGAAACTCTGGAAATGAAAACACCATCCTATACTCAGAAATTGTCATTGAAAGCAAGGTCCTGCCACATCACTGTGCCACTCTGCTGTTGCACCCTGACTATTGAGAATGCTTTATTAATCTATTACTCCTGGGAAAATAGCCTTTCCTTTATTCCTTAAACATTTTTTGAGCGTCTGCAATGTAACAAATTACTATACCAGGAATTGGGAGATGAAAAAAAGTGACCTTTATCATCTAGAGACATAGGCGTGATGGTACAGACAGACACACAGACTCAAAATAGAATCTGCTAAAGGCTGAAGATGGGGAATGCACCAACAGTTTTAAAAGCACAGAGGAGATATATTTAAACATCAGGGAAAACCTCATCAAGCTTGTTCTTCCCAGAACGTTCTTAAAGGGCACATTTTTCAACAGGGATGAAGATCCCAAGAAAAGAGCTATGAGATCAAGACATGAGGTCACGAAAGGTGAATGAATGTTTTTGGAAGAACAGCACCTAGTTATAGGAGAATCATGGAGTAGGTAGAGGGAATCAGTAGAAACAGGCTGGAATAGGGTTTTAACCTTGGTTTGTGCCAAGGGTGGGGATCTGGTGAACGCTGTAGGCCCGTCTCAGCATCATTTCAATTTTTTTGAACTGCAGTTACCAGAACATTGAAAAAAACTTGTGATATGAAAATATCTGTGATTCCCATAAGTGAAAGTGTCACAAGTGACTCTGTTCCTTTTATGGTCTGTTGCTCCATGCATCATTGAAGGAAATAATCGGTTTCTATTAATGGTTAATAAAGATAAATGTTTAATTTTGCCCATCCAACTCCAGCCCTTCAGGATTAGGTAAAGAAGCCATGGGTGAGAAATTGGCTAGTGTTCAAAAGAGTTTAGACATTTTATCTGCAAGCCTGTGGGAGCCAGTGAATGTTGTCAAGGGAGGGATTGCAGCGACCAGCATCATTTTAGAAGCATAAGTGTGGCCGGATACACTCGTGTCTAAGGCTGCCCACCACAGCCTGGGTGCCAGCCCAACCTCCCAAACATTCAGATTGAAACTAGGAAGGAGGAGGTAAATGCCTCTGGACTCTACCAGTCTGAGCCTCTCAGCCCTGGCACTTTTCTACTCCTCCCATTAAGTACGGAGCGCTGGGCTGGGGCTGGAGTGCAGAAACCAGGGTATGAATGTGATGCATCTTATTAGAATGCCAAAGGATGTTAGAATTGTGTGGAGGAAAACCTGAGCTTCATATTAAGGCAGAAAATATTACGAAGTGAAAGGTAATATTCTTCCTTTGAGATAAAAGAGAAGGTGCCCTTCCTCTCCTCACACACATACACAGAATACCGTTTTGTGCCCCTAACAATGTGGCTGTCAGTTCCTTGAGGAACATCTATCTGTTTTCCTCTGTCTTTAGATATTCATCAGTGGTAAAATGTCAAGAGTCCCTGAAATACTAGACAACCATTTGGACCCACTATATTTTATTGTAAATAGATAAATAAATATAAATAGTCTCTTTTTATAAGTGGTTATAATAAAACCACTATTTTATTGTTAGAATATCAGATACACACTTAATACATAAAATGCAACACCTGAAGTAAATACAGATGCAGCAAATAAATTATAAAAATTATATAATATGTACAGTTGGCCCTCCATTTCCATGGGTTCTGCATCTGTGCATTCAGCCAACCACAGATCAAAAATATGTGAAAAATTAAATCAGCTGTACTCTAATGTAAAATTTAAAAATATTTTTAAATGCAAAAAATAATTCCAGAAAGTTCCAAAATACAAAACTTGAATTTGTTGCTTACCAGAAACTATTTACATTGTATCAGTATTATAAGTAATCTAAAGATGATATAAAGTATATGGGAAGATGTGCATAGTTTATGTACAAATACAGTGTCATAAAGGACTTGAACATCCATGGATTTTGGTATTTGCAGGGGGTCCTGGAACGAATCCCATGCAAATACTGAGGGATGATTGTAAACATTTTGAAAATCACCAAATATACAAAACTGTGTGCAGAATTATGAGGGTTGATGGACATAGTTTCTTTTGCCCCCTGGGAAATGAATTGTCACAGTCAGGATGATTTGATATCAAAGAAAAGATTGTGTTTCATACATACATATGTATTTATATGTCTGTGGTTATACTGATATATCCTTTCAGTATTCTCCTAAAGTTTCTTTTATTTGTTGCTTTTGAAAGATTTTTCATATTGAAACAAAAGGTGAGAATTCTGAAAAAGTCCTTTTCTCCCTTTACCTCTCCTTCTCCACCATGTTTTTCAGCAAAACTGAAATGGAAACCACCCCCTCCTCTTTCTTGTTTGTTTAAAAATGGCATTAATAATGTTCACTGAATACTCTTCTATTTTCCTTTCTAGGGAGACAGTAATCAGTTTATTAGGTCCTTCAAAAATAATAAATTATGAAATATAAAAATTATCGTGTGTGTGATATTTTATATATTCATATAAAAGATTTGGATTGACCCAATTGCAATAATTCATACATTGCTTAGAGTAGTTATTTGTTTCATTGTCTTGCTTTACTAATTTACAGTGATGTTGCAAAGAAGTGCTATAGAATTGGAAATTAAACATTGCTCATAGCAAGTTGTCACCAAATAGCCTGGTGACTACCAAAATAAGCAGTAAGACACATGGTATTAGTTGACTAATTTGTTTATTTTCCATAAATATTTTGGATAGCTGTATAGTTTGCTTTTCTTTTTTAAAAACATTCTTTCCTCTGGTAAATTTTAATTTAAAAAATGTGAACTGAATAATGTAAACAGAATGAGGAAGAAGTGCATGTTGGGAATGATGAATTAATTATTGACCTGTTTAGGGTTTTATCCATTCATTTATTCATTATTACATTCAAATGTCAAGCAAATATTTAAAGCCTCTACTATGTGTCATGCCTTGTGCTAAGCACCATTGGTCCTATCTGCTCTTTCAATCCAAATTGAATCTTTTGTCCCTGCCAAGTATTAGAACCCCTCATTTTGTCATCCTTGCATTAGAGAAAGGTTTTCTCTGTGCTTTTGTGGGTGTTCAGCTGGACTGTTTTGATTCCTGCCCTCTCTCTATTTCATTGTTCATCACCTGTATTCAGTTCTATCTCCTTAAAAAGTTCGCAGGATCTCCATGTTTTTGACCATTCTTAGTCTGAAGAATCCCCTTTGCTCAATTCAATACCTACAATTTTTAAATGTACATTTTCTCCTGGGGACTGGAGTTCCTGTTTAGGAAGAGGTGTGTGGTAGATGTTGTAAATACCCCACCCAGTTCCCCAGATGCTGTTACTGGGCCTGTGTACCATCCCTGAGCTGTGGGGAGTGCTGGCTGCCAGTAGCTCACAGCTGGCCCCTTCTCTGGGGAGTTGCCTTCAGCCAATGGAAGACTTTCCATCCAAGATGCTACATTCACAGGCAGTGACTGACCCAGGAGTACAGAATGTTAATCCCCTTGCCTGTGAGGCAACTAACGCTCCAGAGCTCCCTCTGAGATCAGGCTGAGACCAGACTCCAGCTGAGACCACATCCTTGCTCAGCTCCTCACCCTGCCTACCCTGCTCCCCTGAGAGCACTTCCTCAATAAGTCATATGCATCCAAGTCCCTGCTTCCGGCTCTGCTGGAACCCAACCAAAGACAGCAAGAATCATGCCAGGTTTTGCTACCCTCTGTCTGCCAGACTAGGAAATCCTAGCCTTTTCCACGTGACCTTCCTCATATTCAAATAACAGAGTCAGTTAAGATGCCAATCGCAAATGGGTTTTAAAACAGTTTATTAGATCCTCTATGATTTTCTGGGTCCATGTATCTAGCATTGTTTCTAATCACTTAACTGTCATACTAGCTCCAGTTGTTTTGTATCTCTTGAAGTAAATGGAGCATCAGCCTGCATACAGTATAGTCTAAGATGCACTTTATAAGAATTAATTCCTATAAAAACCTAAAAAAATTAAAGTACAAACAAAAACTATGAAGATTCTTTCCAACATTAAAAAAACATATTCCAGTGGCAAGGATTACTCAGCAGCAATACCTAGCAAGTGAAGACCCTCAAAGAGAGACATGTAAGGAAAAGCAATCCACCCTATAAAGCACGTTATCTTCTTCCTCTAGGATTGATCCCCAGCTTCATAAACTTTAGGACCCATGGGGTCTCAAGTTTTTTTTTTTTTCCTTTGGTGGTGAGGGATGGTTTAGTTCTACATATGTATGTTAAATCTATGTATCTTAGTGAACAGAGACTTTCTTAGGTTCAGATTAGCTCAGAAAAAAAGGGTGAGGAGTCACAGTTAGAACTGTGGACCTGAGGAATATCTAAAACATAGTGATCATAGTGAAAATAGATTTTGGAGCTAGTCTTGCTTGTCAGGGGTTGAGGCAATTATGTATTTCCTTCAGCAAGGATGTGCCATTCTCCTCCTATTTCTGCTGTGGGACTTCCTGGCTTCCTTGGGGCTTTTCTTCCCTTTTCCAATTTACACAAGGCCATTATGCTGTGCACATCCCTCTGTAGCACAGTAAGTCATACTGTATTACTTTGGTCCCATTTGCATGCTAACTAGCAGAATCTCCCAGGTTTCTGATTCTAAATCCATGTCTCCCATTAGCCCAGTTTAACTTTACTCACCAGGTTTTAAGATGCTAATTGGCCAGCCTATGAATAGACTGCACTGGGGTCAGTAGCCCTTCCAGGAGTGCCAGGGGTAGGGGGGCGGTGGTCATACATCTCACAGCAATTAGGTTCCCATTCGGTAGGACTGTGTGTGATAGTGAATTGCCCAGAGGGTGTTTGTGGGCAGAAATGTCTCATAAAATCTGTCACGGTATACTGGTGGACAGCTAGGAGCTAGAAAGGAGTTTTTGACTTGATTATTTTGAGAATAGATACTTGGACATTTGGGAGGCAGATAAAGTATCATTAACTCAATCAGACAAATTATAGGGGAATCATTTGTACTATTGATTTCCCTTCAGATAACCTATGAAGTCCTAGCCTTTAGAGATGTCCAGTGTGGTAGCCACAAGCCACATGTGGCTATTGAAGTTTAATAAAATTAATTAATATTAAATACAATAAAAAATTCAGTTCCTCACTTGCACCAACACGTCTCAGGTGCTCAAAGGCCACATGTGGCTCCTGGCTGCTTCACAGACAGCTCACATGCCCAACATATAGAGCATTGTAGAAAGTTCTGCTGAACAGCCTTTTAAAAGCTTGTTATTTTTAATTAAAGGAGGAGATTTGAGAGGTTCATTTCTTTCGAGTTCTTTTTTCTCTTTTCCAATAAACACGGTAATAAACACATTTTGAGTCCCTTTCCTGGAAACACACTAAGGACAAGGTGCCAGATTCCTTCCATCTGTTATAACAGGAAGGACAACTGGTATTTTGTAGTTATTTTAAATGCAATAAGATGTCAAACACACTAAACACATTCTGTGCCTGTCCGTTCCTGTTAAGATTTCTTTCTTGCCCATGCAGTTCTTTCTTTTGTATGGGGAATGGTTTTGCACAGAGACGAACGGGTAGAAAGAAGAAGAGGTGGTCATTATTCTTTTGAGTCTCTACACCTTAGCATCAGAAGGGACCTCACATGTCTTCTATATACCATCCCCATCTAATGCGGTGACTGTGTTTGCTGCATCCTTTACAGGGTGAAGTTATTTCTACTCAAGAATTACCAAATGTAGACTATGTTTTAAGAGCCATCAGTTTGTATTGATACCTCCTACCTGTATACGTGGACAGAATTTTTAAAAAGGAACGAAAACTCACTGTTCTAATTTGGGGATTGAGAAGATACTCATTTGTAATTTTTGCTTTTTAGAATTTATTGAGTGTCTGTTCTGTGCCAGGATTTCACATATATTAAATCCAGTAACCATAAGCACTGATGTAGGCATTTGATAAATGTTACGAGTATAAATGGGTTGCATTTCCAAGGACATTTGGTAAGTATGATTTGGAGTAAAACATGTCCATGGAAACCATTGTTTAAAGTGATGCATTAGTTCTTAGGCTGCCTTCACAAGCCAAATTAACTCACAGTGTACCACCATTTCTAACACTACTTCTATAAGACAGTTTTTCTTCCTCCTCTGATTCTCTCCTTTTGGTCTTTCCTTCAACAAATTCTACATTCAAAGACTAAGGACAGAACTCTCTCTAATCTAGCTTTCTGCAGGATATGGCTGATTTTCATGGAAGGATTAAGAGTTCTATGACAGGAGCAGGGTCTGTTTTAAACTCAAGGCTACCTTTACAAGCACTAATGCTTGCCTGGCTTTCTCCTCAAAAGGGTAAATCAAAAAACCTAGTTGGAAACAGCTGTGTGGCCAATTCTTGTCCCAAACCATGGCAGAGATGCCCCAACTTGGATGTTCTTTGGATGGTGATACACACAGTCCTTTTCTTTGAGAAAAAACAAAATCCTGTTTTGACATACCTTCTTACAAAGCTTATTAAAAATAAGATAATCACTTTAAAATGGTAGTAAGAAAAAGAAAACAGTTTCTCTGAGGTACTTCTGAAAGGACACTAGTTAAATATTTAACAATACCAGGTATATAGATAAATATATAAGAAATTTAAAATAGCATGTAAATATAATAGTAATCTGAGTTCCAGAGAAACTATCCTAGATACACTTTACTAAATGTAAAATAATAACCAAATCACTTTTTACCTCCAAAAAGTGAATATGGCCTGCCATTTGAATTTTGCTGTTTTAAAAGGTGTGTTACAACATGTGTAATTACAGTTACAACCATATTTATGTCAAATGCCTTTTGTTATAAAATTTTTCACTGACTTCTGCAATTAGCGCAAGGTTGGATTTTGTAGTCCGTGTTACATTAAAAAATGTCTCGTATCGAAAGACAAATACCATATGATATCACTTATATGTGAATCTAAAATATGACACAAATGAACTTATCTAAGAAAGAGAAACAGACTCACACAGAGACATGGAGAACAGACTTGTGGTTGCCAAGGGGGAGGGGGTGTGGGGGAGGGATGGATTGGGAGTTAGGGATTAGCAGATGCAAACTATTATATATAGCATGGATAAACAACAAGGTCCTACTGTATAGCACAGGGAACTATATTCAATATCCTGTGACAAACCATAATGGAAAAGAATAAAAAAAAAGAATGTGTATAACTGAATCACTTTGCTGTACAGCAGAAATTAACACAACTAACACAATCAACTATACTTCACTTTTTTAAAAATGTCACTTGTGATACTGTGGATTCAAGGAAAGGAACCCTCTTGAATACGCTGTGGCTGGTGGGCACTGACGGACCCCTTGAGGGGTCTGTGCTGGTCTGCAGGAGGGCTCCATCCTCCTCTCCCCAGTGGAGTGTCCAGTGTATAAATGCACATTCCCTTTTGTTTCTGCATTTAGGTAACTGTGTCTTAGATGCAGCATCCCCCAATCAGATTAGCAAAATTGATAATGGCTCAACAAATTTTCCCAACAGGACAGAGGATATTACATCATCAAGTCAGTGGTGCAGTGGTGTCCAAAAACAGCACATGCAGCTTCTAAAGATGCTTTTGTTTACTGGTTAGAGCATGACACTAATGCCAGTGTGCAAAATATGGTTCTCACCCTCGGTGTTATGCTCTGATAAAGTCCATGTGTTCCCTTTCCAAGTGGCCAATTACCTTTTTGTTGATCTATCCATCGACTGCCTACCTAATACTGGCCATTTTTTTTTTGGTCATGAGAAAGGGCCAGGGAGAAAGAGTGAACAGCTCTTCTGAAGTGCCATCCTGCTGAAGGTATGTCAATATCATCTTTGTAAGTGAATACAATACTATGTTATTCTTCCAGCCATGGAGGATTTAAATCCAGGCAGGAATTGACTGCCTTATATCCACTGCGCAGGCAACAAATCACAAAGGAAAAAGAATGAAAGTGTAGGGTCCAAGATTTCCCATGAAAAGTACAGAGACATAGAGACCCGTTTTACATTGTTTTATGTTTGGGTTTCTGTCACCCTTTGGAATGGTCTTATTTGCTTTCAGTATGAGTTTAGGAGTGCAGGTCCTCTTTTAGGTTGTATGGGAGAGCTGTGTATTTTATATTCTAATAGAGATATTCCAGCACTTGGCTACTGTTTTCATAAGGCAGAAATCATACAAAAGCAGTTCTAAAATTAAAAAAGTTCTTTCTCTCTTCCTGAATGGAGGTTATAATGACTCAAATGATTATCTAAGAAAGATCAAGAAAATTCTGCTCAAATTTCCATGTCTTAGTTTCTATTCTAATCTATTTGATACACTTATAAACTATACATTCAAAGTAGAATGTTCTTAATACTAACAAGTTATTATTTCTTAAGTGATTTGAAATGCTGTTAAACATTTTAAGAAGGAAGTATTTTGAAAATATATTAACAGGATGCAACAATTCATTTTCAAATATGTGAATATAAGAGAATACACACACACACACACATACACACATATATATATATATAAATCTGCATGTGTACATCATGGGCTTTAAATTAGGAAATTCTGTGTTCTGGTGATCTATTGCTTTGTAACAAACTATCCCAAAACTTAGTGATTAAAAAAAAAAGACAGCTTTATGATATCTCATGATTTTGTGAGGCATGAATTTAGTCCACACTTGGCTAGGTGATACTTTTATCTCACATAGTATTGATGAAGATTTCTCAGTAGTATGTAACCAGCGGATGGACTAATCTGGAGAATCCGAGACAGCTTCACCTCCATGTCTGGACCTTGGTGGGGCTGGCTGGAGGTTGGGCTCAGCTGGGGCTGTTGACTGGAGTGCCTGCACATGGTCAACCCAGTATGATGGTCTCAGGATAGTTGGACTTGGTACTCTAAGAGCAAGCATTCCAGGAAACAGTAGCATTTCAGGAAACAGGAAATGGAAACTGCCAGGCTCTTAAGGCCTGAACCCAGAACTCCTGGTATAGCATAACTTCTGCAACAGTCCCTGTTAGCAACCCAGATTTAAGGGGAGGGAAGTTATACTCTACATCCCAATGGGAGGAGCAACAGCAAATTTGCAGCCATGTTTAATCTATCACACTCTGTGCCCTGGCTAACAGGGAGAGATACGATATAGTGGTTAAGAATGCGGAAGAGTAGTTCTCTAACTGATTAGATGTGAAGCTTTCACTTTCTCATGTCCTCATTTAAAAACAAAGAATAGTGATAATACCTATCCATATCTCATGGTGTTGTACTATAAGTCTATGTGATAAGCAACACAGCCTACACAGATACACAGATACAAATATACATGCAAAATACTCAAGTTCTTGCTGTTATTTGTAGTTTTTTGTAGTTCATCTGAACTATAAAGGGGGTGGGGGAAGAGGACACTGTAGCCAGGAGTAAGCAGGCCTCTTGGAAAACAAGAAAAGGAAGGTATCACCGGTCAGGCAACATAATGCTGTAACTCAAAATTTACTATTTCCCACTTGGTTTTGCTTTTACTGAAGACATTTTCTCAGAATGCCTGTCATATTGAAGAATGAAGCATGCCCTCTCATTCCTTCCTGTTATTCCTACTGGACTTCTGTTTGCCGTCAGTTGCTTCCTGTGGACAGTAAGGATGTTGTATCATACTTGTTTCAATATAGTGGATGGCAAATTTCAGTGATGTAACTCAAATTATTCCCTCTAAAGGAGCACATGTGTAGAAATGTCTTTGTTAAAATTATATTGGATTCTCTCTCAGAAAGAAGCTAAGAAATAGTGCCAAGCCCTATCTTTCTCTTCCTCCTTCCTGTCTTCTTTTTCAGCTCATTTACAAGTAAACACAAGGCACTTTCTTAAGTGCTTTCTTTCTTAAGTAAGTCAAGGTAAAAGTTAAGATGCTGTAACAAAGAGTCTCAAACATACAAGGTGTCCCACAGGATAGATGTTTATTTCTCTCTCTTTCTTAATAGTCTAGGGTATGGAAGCAAGCTCTGCTCCACAACATAATTCAGGGATCCATTCTGAGAGGCTCTGCCGTCCTCAAGATGTGGTTTCCAATGTTCTTATTGCCATCATTTCCAAGCAGCAGGAAGGAAATAGGGACCAAGTCCAGGGCAAGCACCTCTACATCTTTAAGATGACCTGGAAGTTGCACACCTAATTTTCATTTATCTCGATGGCAAGAATTTAGTCACGTGATCACAGGTAACTGTAAGGGACTCTGGGAATTGTAGTTTCTAACCAGGCATTCATGTGGCCAGGTAGGAGGTATTTGAGGGTGGGTTGAGGCAGGGGCGGGGTGGGGGTGGAGGTTGGTAGTGCACACAGTTAATTGTATGCCACATTTGCTGCTCTGTAAAACAACTCAACTTTTGTATAACTGATACACAATGGCAACTATCTAATTGTTCCTCCACATCCCACAAGTTGTACTGCCAAAATATGCCTCCCCATGCCCATTTTTTGAGAGGCTCTTCTTTAATAAAATAATTTGACATTTATGGGTCAGGGCTGCGTCTCTACGAATAGTTTTCTGATTTTAAATGTCCTTTAGCTTTGTATTTATGAGGCTACGATACATAGCATGAAGCTTGCAGCTATGAGCCATTTTTTTTTTAAAACAATAACTACCATCCATGCATGACAATTGCCTTTGGCACTGCCAAGGATACAGGATGATAACTATAGAAGAAAGTGAAAGAAATCATTTCAAACAACAGCAGCAGTGAATACATTCTTGGTTCTTCAGAAAAATGAAATGATATTCCATGAGATTTAAAGGATGTCTGGTAAAGTTCCATTGTCTAACCAAAATATTTGTGTCTGGATAAATTATACAGTAATATGCAATTTTTCAACCATTTAAACTCTACATCTCGTTAACTTTCAAAGTCCCAATTCCTACAGCATCAAAGAATCATAGAATTTTAGAGCTGGATGGGGTCACTGGGGGTCTGATTTACTGTATGTAGGAAACCGTTGGAGGTGGAAGAATCTTTTGTGATCACTTTGCTCTCAGACAAAAGAGGGTGTCAATCCATTGACCTGTTTGGAGAGATAAGGGGAAATCCTTCAGTTTGGATTAAACTTTGCAGGCTTGGTTAGGATCTACAGATTCTCTCTTTCAAGCTTTGCTGAGACGAGATAATTGAGTCCCAGAGAAGAGTCTTCACTCTATGTTAAGAGTTCTGACGTGTTGTCTGGGGTTCTTTCCATGATATGGTGTGACCTTGCTGAAAGAGACTTTTCTGCCTGTGTCTGACCTATTTGTAACATCTCCTATCATAGGATGAAGCATGTACTCATTTGTATCTGGCTTTTTTCCATCAACATTATGTTGGTGAAATTCATGAAACTTTTCTCTGTAGTTTTATCTCATTGTTCCCTGCAAGGGAATACACCACAATTTATTTCTGCATTCTGCTGATGGGCATGTGGGTAATTTCCAGTTTGAGATTTTTTTTTTTAATTTTTATTTTATATTGGAATATAGTTGATTTACAATGTTGTGTTAGTTTCAGGTGTACAGCAAAGTGATTCAGTTATACCTATACCTATATCTATTATTTTTCAGATTCTTTCCCAATATAGGTTATTACAGAGTATTGAGTAATGTTCCCTGTGTTATACAGTAGGTCCTCGTTGATTATCTATTTTATTTATAGTAGTGTGTATATGTTAATCCCAAACTCCTAATTTATCCCTCCCCCCCCACCTTTCCCCTTTGGTCACCATAAGTTTGTTTTCTACATCTGTAACTCTATTTCTGTTTTGTAGATAAGTTCATTTGTACCATTTTTTTTTAGATTCCACATATAAGTGATATCATGGATGGACCTAGAGATTATCATACTAAGTGAAGTAAGTCAGACAGAGAAAGATAGTTTGGGATTCTTGAGCAAGTAGACAATGAAAAGTAGAAAAGTAGACGTGGAAAGCAATCATTTTAAATGCTCTTTTCATTCAAAAAGTTATTCTCTTCTACTGAGGGGGAGTGTATTTTAAAACTGACCCTCTTAGTGGTAATGTAAGTTCCCTATATTTACCTGAGAGCTCAGAGAAAGCCTGCTGGATATGACCTCCAAGGTACAGCCTGGCCTCATATGTTCAACAGGAGGGGCAGTCTTTGCTGAGTGTATATATTTCATAATTCTGACATAGAGAGTAGGGACAGTAAGCCCGTCTTCCCTTTTAAAAGAGCCAGAAATCCCCCTGTTCTCCAACAGACATACCCAAATTAAACCGTAGTAATAAGTTGGAGAGGAAAATGCATTTTGACATTTTTTCAAAGATTTGAATTTCAAAGGGTTATTATTATGCATAACAGAGAGAGGGAAATGACAATGCTATTTAAATAACCCTCTCTAGAAACTTCCATACATTTTAGACGCAGTTTCAAGATGCAGAAATTAGGAATTACTATTCTGGCAGTATTTCCTTCCTCAAGGTTATTTTACTAGGCTGACCAGTCACCACATAGTGGGATAACTTTATAGGAACATACAACTTCTAGACTAAAACAAGATTTGGTAAAAACAAAACACTGCCCCAAACCACTGCAGATTTTACCATTGCAATGTTTTTCGTTTATTAATTTATATATTTAAAGGAGCAAATCTTTATCTGCTACTGTACATCACAATAGAATCCATCTTCCAAAGTATGCAATAATTTTGTCACCAACTTCATTAGCAGTCTTCCTTAGAGTATAAATGCTGAAATTTTGCAGAGTGGCTAATAATCACTGTTGCCGCTACTGCATATTTGTGTGTCATTCTTTGGCTCATTAAATATAATGTAAAAACTTTACATTAAAAACCAGAAGAGTTTGACATGGGTCCTATGTCTGCCACCAGCTAGCCAAGTGACCTTAGGCAAGTGATTTCATTCTAATATTCAGTTTTTTCCTCTTTGATATGAGGTTAAAGCTATTTGCTGACAGGATAGTGTTGACAGCAGAAAATAGTGACATGCATATTAGGGTATTGCTCATGGTTATAAAAGCTAACCCCTGGAATTTCATTCGCTTACCCAGGAGAATTTGATTTCTCTCTTGCATGAAGTCCAATGCAGGCGCTCCTGGTCAGCAGGTGGGTCTCCTCCAGGCAACAGCTCAGGGACCCAGGCTCTTTCTGCCTTGAAATGTTACCACCTCCATGCACATCATCTTTCTCTGCATCCAGCCAACATGAAAGCCCTTATTTGGAATTGACTGACTTCACTTCTGCACACATTCTGTTGCAGGACAAATCACATGGCAATACTTGGATACAAAGGGAGTTGGGAGTGTATGTAGTCTGGTAGGCTGGGCACCCACCACCTAGGGTGAGCTCCACATTACAGAAGGGGGAGCATGTGAAATCCATATACATTGTGAATCATTTTGATGTTGTTGCTATTAATATTTTAGGTACTCTTCTCTATAGCATCACCGTTCTGCTCCAGCATCCCATAGTCAAATGGAACATCATCATGTTATCTTAGAAAAGATGACCAAGGAGTCATCACAGTAAGAAATATAGTTGCCGATAACACCCAATGCAGGGTGTACACCACTACCAGCATTTTGCTGAATTAACAAATGGATCCCCATCAGGTAGGGGATCCCCCAAATTAGGCTAACTCTTAAGCCACCATATATAGAAAAATTTCTGTGTTGCAGGTATTTGAGAGTCACGGTGAGAGAGATCTGCAGCTAAACCCAGGCTTCCTTTGCAGGGTGTTGGTATCAGATGGGCATCCTTTCTTCTAGGACCAGCCACTGTCCAGAGAGGCTGAAGAGAGCCCCAAGGAGGCCATGCTAAGGAGGCGGACCCTACATAACCATCTCTCCACCATTCTACCCTGTGGTCTAGGAGAAATGAATGTACCTGGAATACATCCAACCAGATAATCACATCTTAACCGAAATCAGATATGGTTTCAAATCAAATCACCAAACATTCAAATCACCTCTTATTCCACTCAGATTAAAAAAAAGAAAGTCCTGCAGTGACAGATGATGCCCTAAATCTTGGCTTCTCAAACTACAGTGTGAATCAGAATCATCTGGAGAGCTTGGTAAAACACAGATTTCTGGGACCCAACCCTAAGAGTTGCTGATTCAGTAGGTCTGGGGTGGAGCCTCCACGTTTGCATTTTTAACAAGCTGCCTAGTGATGCTGATGCTGCTGGTCTGGGGCCACACTTGAACTCTGTCCTCCTTCATCTCTGTCCTCATGTGTCTCTGTCCCCTCGCTCACCCTTCTCCAGCTTATGAGCCCCCTTTCATGAGCTCACTGGGGATGTCCACATTTCCAGGCCTTTGCCTCCGACTAGAACCCTTTGCCCAAATGTTCTCATGGTTTCCACTCTTACTGCCTTCAGTTCTTTGCCCAAATGTTACCTTCTTAGGAACATCTTCTCTTCCCTGACCCACAATTTAATATATCTCCTCCCCACCCATATTCCCTGTCCCTCTCCCCTGCCTTTCCTGTGTGTGTGTGTGTCCTCCTAGGCCTTACCGCCTTCTAATGCACTAAGTAATTTACTTATTAATTTGTTATTGTTTTTCTCTCCTTGCTGAATATGAGTCCCACAGTGTTGCAGTGATCTTTGTCTATTTCTCTATTCAATCTTCAGCACCCAGAACAGTGCCTGCCATTTAGTATGTGCTCAATAAAATACTTGTTGAAGAAAACGTACAGGGAGGATGAAGGAAGACAGACTGGAGAGGTAATTTAAAATAATCTTATTCAACCACAGATTTGGTCCACCTGGAATGCACATCACATCATATCTCCTGAGCACACAGCCAGTTTGCTTGCAGTGCCTCTGCTTCCTTGTGTGATCCTGAAAGCTTTTAGTACACTGGTCACCTTTATCCTCCTGCTGCCAGCATCATCCTCAGGGTCTTCTGGGGTTTGAGGGCCTTGGGTGGGTGACAGGCATTCAATGAGCTGCTCTGGACAGTCTTACAGTGGGAGTGGGCACCTTAAGGTTTGGAAGGGAGTTATGGAATCAGAGGTGGGTTGTTGTTGATGGTGGTGGCATTATTGGGCCCCTCAACTGATCTGACTTGGGCTGCAGGAACTAAGCCCATCCTGATTCTTCCCCTTTCATGTCATGGAGGAGCAAGCATGAGGAGAACCAGATGGTGAACATTATGTCCCAAGGCAGGAGTTTCTACACATGGAAACTTCAGTTTGAAGCTGACACATCAGCAGGAGTACAGCTCCTGTTTATTTAGGATGTTGGATGATTTGAAGACATACCAAAAAAAAAAAAAAAAAAAAAGAAAGAAAGAAAAGGAAAAGAAAGAAACAAGACCCCCCACCCCCCGAAAACCCAATGATTCTTTGTCTGAAATTGTACTGAGTTTGGAGTAACTACCAAGGAGGTTCCTTTCTTTACCCATAGAAGCGAAATCCCTTCTTCATGTTTTGACCAATATTCTTCAACAGGGAAGAGCTCCTTACACCCAATTCTCTAAAACTACACATGATCAGAAACTTTAGAAGTAGACAGTTTGCCAAGTTCTTCCAGTAACCTCCAGCAAATACCCAATTCTGCGAGTTTTTTTTCAAACAGTTGGCAGCAAAGCTAGTAACTTATTTTTGGAAATAAGACAGGTGCCATTGCCCAGGTGAAGCCCATGTTCTCACTGGAGGTGGTATTAGCATCTGACCTCAAATGAGTAAGAGCAAAATTAGGCAAGTGTTTGTGCAACTCATCTGACCAATCTAAAACAAGCAAAATTAAGGTTACTTAAGGTTCTTTTGCTCCCTGTGAAATTCTGATACATCGGTTTTTATCTTCTTGACTGAAGGAAAGAAAGGAGTCTCTAATATTGTTAAACTTGATGGTGTTTCCAATTATGATTTATAGGAGATCTGTTCTGATTGCCAGCCACACATGCATAATCCTATCTTCAGTCACCTGGGAAGTTGGAGAATTAGATGATGACACATCTACCATATATTTCATAGTTTCTGTTGCAAAGACCTCTAAAATCTTTATAACCAATATGGGAATTTGGAGGGCTTTGGGGAATGTAGCTCCCTGCAATAGCCTTTTTAAGAGAGGACAGGGGTCTTAGTGTGATATCCTGAATAGTGAATGCCAGAAATTGGAGCATTCCACTGCCAATTTCTGGATTTAGAGGTCACTCTCAATGCTGTACTGGAGCTGGCTCATGTGGGCTGTTGAGAGCCAATCACGTGTATCCTTGTTCAGCAGTGTCACATGGTAGCTTGACATCAGCCGTAGTGAGAATATTTGCACCACAGAAATTGAAAAACACTACAGTAAGGGCTGTTTGCTCCTTTCTAACCTCCTTGCCAGAGCAAATCATTAACCATTTACCAGTATACCACTGTGACTAACTGTGATAGATTATAAACATGGTCCTAATTCACTACCTTTCCTGGTAGCCACACCCTTTGTAATGTGACTTTGCAGCTTCTTCCTTTAGGAGGTGGACTTTATCTCTCACATCTTGAATCTGGGCTGGACTTATGACTTGCGTTGTTTATAGATTATAGCAGAGCCAGAGGTGTGCCTGTTCCTAGCCTAGGTCTCAAGAGGCCTTACTTCTGCACTTTCTTGGAACCCTGATACCACCATAACAAGCCTGTGCTATCCTGCTGAAAGAATAGAGTCCATGTGGCCATCCTAGACCAGTCAGTCTCCAGCCAACCCACAGCTGACCACAGATTACAGAAGCGAGCATGGGCAAGGCCAAAAGAAACACCTACCTGAGCTTAGCACAGATTGCCAGCCCACAGTATTGTGAGCTAAATAAATGATTGTCATTTTAAGTCACTAATTATTGGGATTGTTTTTTATGCAGCAAAAGCTAACTAATACACTAGTCTTATAATTTACAGTAAGTTTTAAACAAATGGCAGTATTGCTAGAATTAATACATCAGCCAATGTCTATTTGGGGATCTCTGCTCCACTTAAAGAATCACTTTGAAAGTACTGTATTAAGTACTTTCTGTATTAAGTTTTCCTACCCATTACCCTCAGAGAAAGTAGTTGAGGATATTTGGGCATTAGTATCAATGGAGTAGAATAAAAAAGAAAACTAGAGAATCTGGAGCTATGTAGGTAATGTCTATCTCAAGATGGTGAGCCACACCATTCCCCCTTCAACCCATATTGCTTCTGACACACAGGCTTCTTCAGTTTCTTGAACAAGGCAAGTTCTTTTCTCTCTTGGGGCCATTATCCTCAGTGTTCCTTCTGCTTGGATTGTTCTGTCTCAACTTTTCAAGACCTACACCTTTTTATTCATAAAGGCTGAACTCTAAACATTATTCACCAATATCCATATCACAAGTAGCCACACAACTACTCTCCTCAAAAGTTATTCTATCACAGTGATAATTTAATAGAAATACATGAGGTACATATTTAATTTTAAATATTTTAGTAGCCATATTTTAAAATGTAAAAAGTGAAATTAATGTAAATGATATATTTTACTTAATCAAAATATCCAGAATATTATCATTTTAATACCTAATTAATATAAAAAATTAGTAAGTCTCATGACTGCAGAAGACCTGTACACTGTTGTTCATACCAGCTTTATTTATAGTAGTCAGAAATTGGAAACAACCAAACTATGTCTCAGTAGGTAAATGGTTAATCAGACTGTGGTACACCATGGAATACTACTCAGCAATAAAAAGGAGCAAGCTGTTGGTACACAAAACAACTAGGTGGATCTCAGGGGCATTATGCTGCATGCAAAAACAGCCAATCTCAAATGGTCATGCCCCATGTGATGCCATTTATATAACAGTCTCAAAATTACAAATTTATGGAAATAGAAAACAGATTAGCGGTTGCCAGAGCTGAGGAAGTGGGAAGGGTAACAAGAGGGAGCTCTTTGTGGTGATGAAACAGTTTTGCATCTTGATTATGCTGGAGGTTACATGAATCTACACATGTGATAAAATGGTGTAGTACCAAATGCGCACACTCTACCAATGTCAAATTCCTGGTTTTGATATCATACTGTGATCATGTAAGATGTAAGTATGGGGAAAAACTGGAGGAAGTGTACATGCGACCTCCTGTAAATCTATAATATCTCAAAGTAAAAAGTACACACACGCACACACACACGTATATGAAATATTTTACATTCTTTTTTATAACAAGTGTTCACAATTTGGGTTGTGATATATACTTCAATCTCAGTTTAGACTAGCCCCATTTCTGTGACTCTGTGGTCATATGTTACTATATCAAATAGCACAGCTGTATCACATGATCTTATTTTGTTAATTTTATAGAACTTTTTATACCCTATCATGTTTTATTTCTTTCCTTTGTAATCATAATAGCTAACAATTATTGAATGCCCATTCTGTGCCAGGCAGTGTTTTATGTGCTTGACAGACATTAACTCACATAGATATTAATTACTAGGTGCATTTATTTTTATTTTTTATTTTTTTAACATCTTTATTGGAGTATAATTGCTTTACAATGGTGTGTTGGTTTCTGCTTTATAACAAAGTGAGTCAGTTACACATATACATATGTCCCCATATCTCTTCCCTCTTGCGTCTCCCTCCCTCCCACCCTCCCTCTCCCACCCCTCTAGGTGGTCACAAAGCACAGAACTGATCTCCCTGTGCTATGTGGCTGCTTCCCACTAGCTATCTATTTTACGTTTGGTAGTGTATATATGTCCATGCCACTCTACTAGGTGCATTTATTGATGAGAAAATTGAGGCACGAAGAGATTAAGTAATTTGCCCCAATAAGTGTCAGAGCTAGGATTCAATCTCCAGATGTCACTATACCTGTGTCTTTCTCTCCCACTGGAAAATCTCTCACCTCTACTCTATAAGGTCTTGTCCTCCCCATTCCTGCTTTGTCTATAGTTAAGTGATTAGAAATATTTTTGAAGGAGTGATAAAAACTTATGAGGAAAAAGTTTGAGAGACCTGGGTTCTCTTTCCCACTCTGCCAATGGCAGCTGCATGTTTAAGTTGGGTTCCTTAGAAGCAGAGCCTGAGACAGGGATTCAGATGCATGCCTGTCACACACTGCCAGTCTCACCTTCTGGGTTACCAGTGTGGTTAAACTACAAATTGTCTTTGGAGAGGTAAATATTTTTGTCCCAGTGACCACTCATTCAACAAATATTTATTGAGCACCTACTATGTCCCAGGCACAGATAAGATGGAAATCAGATGATGGAGTTTATGGGGTACTAAGGAAGACCAGCTTTGCTTTCTGACAATGTTGGTAGGAGAGGAAAATGAGCCAGGCTTTCTGAAAACCACCTTGCCAGCATCTTAAAAATTTTAAACATACTTGCTGTTATAGGCTGAATTGTCTGTATCCCCCATCCTCCCACATGCCAAATTCGTATGTTGAGGTTCTAACTGCCAATACCTGTGTAACTGTGTTTGAAGATGGAGTCTATAAAGAGGTAATTAAGTTAAAATTAGATCATTAGTGTGGGCCTTAATCCATATGACTGGCATCCTTATAAGAAGAGGAAATTAGGACACAGATGGGTACAGAGGGGAGACCACATGAAGACACAGGGAGAAGATGGCTGTCTACAAGCCAAGGAGAAAGGCCTCAGAAGAAACTAACCCTACAGACACCTTGATCTCAGATATCCACCCTTCAGAACTGTGAGAAAATAAATTCCTGTTGTTTAAGCCACCCAGTTTGTGGTACTTTATATGGCAGCCCTAGGAAACGGATACATATGCCTTTAGTCCCATCATTTCCATATCTGATGTTCTGTGCTGCAGAACTGATCGTATTTATGCAGAATGATACATACACCAGGATTCTCACCAGAATGTTGTTTTTAAGAACCAAAAAAAAAAAAAAACCCTCTTAAATGTTCATCAATAAAGGAATCAATAAATGAATTATAATACATTCCACTTCATAAAATGCTATGATGTCTTAAAGACAAGTACTGATATGTGTACTACTATGGAAAGATAGCCAAGGTTTGCTTTTTTTTTTTTTTTAAACATAACAGCCAAATTATGTTAAATGACACAAAAAGCAAATCCCACAACAGTGTGCATAGTGTGGTCATGTTTATGTATGAAAATTCAGGTTGTGTGCAGGGATGGCAGAAACAAGCAACAAAAGGCCCATGTTTGGGATTTTGTGGTGGGAAAGTGTATGGCAGTTGACTTTTAGCTTTTATTCTGTATGCTTTTTTATTGTTTGAATGGTCCACACCAAGTTGTGTATTACTCATGCATTTCTTCTGTAATTTGGAATAAGCACAATAGTTATATAAGGAGCTATGGAGGACATAAGAAGAAAGGGATTCTGGGGTTCAAGAATGGCAGGAAAGAAGACAGGGTGATGTAGGGGGCTGGGGCAGGGGAAGGCAGATGTTGGAGGGTCAGGGGGCCTTTAAGTTAATGGAGGTGACTAAGGATAGTAAGGCTTAATGAAGGGGAGAAGGATGTAGGCAGTTAGAGAGCTATGCAAGGGGTAGACCTAGGGAGCCCAGTGAGTTTGGTTTTGTTTTTAAGGTCAATGAGAAGTCATAGAAAAGGCTTAGGAAAGAGAGAGCATGATGCAATCAGATTTACATTTTAGAAACTTGGTCTGCCTGCAAGGTGGAGGGCTGCTTGGAAGGGGGCAAGTAAATAAATAGGGAGATCATTCAAAAGGGCCCAATGCAATCACAAGTGTCCTTAAAAGTAGAAGAGCAAGGCAGAAGAGTGAGTTGGGCAGAGCCATGTACAAGGAAGAACAGTCAGAGAAAAATGTACTATTGCTGGCTTTGAATATGGAGGAAGGTTTTAAGAGTCAAGGAACACAGGTGGCCTCCAGAAGCTGGAAAAGGCAAAGAAATAGCTTCCCCCTTAGAGCCTCCAGAAAGGAACACAGCTCTGCTGACACCTTGATTTTCACCTGGTGAGACCCATTTCATACTTTTGACCTCCAGAATTCTAGGATAATGAATTTACCTAAGTTAGAGGTAATCGTTACAGCAGCAGTAGAAAACTAATATTGGGAATTCTGAGAGATGTACAGATGTAGTGGACATCTGGGGAGTAGAATGGACAGGAACTGGTGGTGATTGGATGTGCAGGATGGGAGAGAAGGGAAGGTCAAAATGGATTCCCAGAATTGGCTTCAACAATTCCATACAACATGGTACTGTATATATACTAGGATTGGGATATCTAGAGGAGGAACACGTTGAACAAGTAGGAAGATTGTGACTTATGTTTTGGAGATGCTGGGTTTCAAGAGTGGGATGAATCCTAGAGTAGATTTGGATGCATAAATCTGGAGCTTAGGAAAGGAGTCTGGACTACGTCGCTATATGTGTGATTATTGGCATAAGGAAGAAGAAACATGTGGTATAGGATGAGACCATAGTGAAATAATAGCTTTTGACTATAACATTTAACACATTTTTTTCTGCATTTTTTTGGAGTGTATACTCTGTTGATGCTATTCTACAAAGCATAATTTTCTTCTTGCTCCTATTTTAACATTATGTTATCACTCTGGACAGTGTGAAAATGATTAGAATTTAAATGTTTTCCTCAAAGCATGCCTTTCGTCCATCCTGGGTGTTGGGTGGCAGACAATATGAGTTGGAAGAATTGAAGCCAGAATGGAGGGTTGCATTAGATTAGAGTGGTCTTGCAATGTGGATGGTCTAAACAATGTGGAGTTGGATAAATGGATATGATAAATCAAACTGCAGTCACAGATTCCAGAATCAGGACAGAATCAGAAAGCTTAGATGAGAAGAAGCCAGCAGATACATTAGATTGAAACAACTTTATCAGTGGGAGGTATCCAAGAGATTCCCATAGTAGAGAAGGACAAAGAAGAAGCAAGGAGTCAGGTTTGGAGGCTGAGTTCAAATCCAAAGGATAAAAATTGGAAGCCAGAGTCAGATGCTTCCAAGGAGGTCGAGAAGGCAGTTGTAGTTGGATTAGGGAGCAAATCAGACGAGCACACAGAGCAAGGTGCATCTGGATCACGAGTGTCTGTATAAATACAAATGGGGACCAAGTAAAGAATAATCCTTTTGTTGACCCAACATGCTTTGAAGCAGTTTTTCTGGAATGGGAAGTACCCCGTGGAACAGTGGCTGCCCCGTGGGTGATGTCCAGGAGACACACTGCAGTAAGAGAATCCGAGGAAAGGAAACCATATCACTTACACCGTTTTGGACATGATACAATAATTTTTCTTAGGAAACAACTTTATTTTTAGATGATATTATAGATCCATCCCAAGTTTTTAATATTTTCCTCTGAACCCCAAATTATATCCATGTTATATTTTACCTAAAAGCAACTTAACTAAAAGCCTGGTGAATCCTTTGTTCCCAAATCTGAGGCTGTGCCAAATGCATATCTGAGCAATGGCCTCTCGACAAGGGCATGGTGTGGCTGCTCTCATCATCTCTGCAGAGGAGTTTCTCAAGTAGCCATCTTTCTTCAACCAACGATAGGCAGGTCATTAACCCTAAATTATCTGAACACAGGTAGGTATTTCAGAAGTACTTAAATATCCATTACTGCATTTACCAAGTTCCTCAAAAGGGATCTGAGGCTAAGAAAAGAAAAATCTTTTCATAAGGGTGTCAACGAGAAAAGAATCACCCCTGAGATGTATGTTAAAGGCGCCATCGTTTAATTCTGTGATCTTCCTCTAAGCAGCCAGCTGTCGGTCTAGCTGAAAACCTTAATAGTCCAGTAGTTACACTGAGTCCTCACTTCAGCTGTAGGGCCTGCAAGCACAGACTAAGCAGTTGTCAGTGCCAAAGGTTAGACCAATACAGTTTTGATGGGGAGAGAGGATAAGAACAAAAAGATTGTCTAATAGATTAGCCCCAGCTCAGCTCACCTCTCTGCCACACCCCATCTTCAATGTGTTCCCTCTCTGCTAACTACTTTCCCCCGTACAGGCCAAAGCTCCTGGGACATGTCCATACCATTATTTATTATTATTGTTATTATTGTAAAATATACATAATATAAAATTGACCATTTTAACCATCCTTAAGTGTACAGTTCAGTGGCATTCAGTCCATGCACACTGTTGTACAACCATCACCACCATCCATCTTCAGAACCTTTTCATCTTCCCAAACTGAAACTCTATACCCATTAAACAATAAGTCCTCATTCTCCCCTCTTTCCAGCCCCTGGCAACACCATTCTACTCCAGGTCCCTATGAATTTGACTACTTTAGGTACCTCATATAAGTAGAATCAGGCCATATTTGTCCTTCTGGGTCTGGCTTATTTCACTTAGTGTAATATCTTTGAGGTTCATCCACACTGTTGCCTGTGTCTCAAATATTTTTTAATAATTTTGAATACAATAGCAAAATAATACCTTGTGAATTTTTATACTCTGGCCCAAACTCCATTCAAAGCCCTTTATGAGCATACCAACATTTTGAAAACTAGAGGTATTTCCTAACAGTATAACACTATTCTTACTGATTATTCCAACTGTTCATATTAATAAAGAATGGAAGAAGTAGTAAAAAAATATAAAATTACCAGGCATATATATATATATATATATATAACAAATTATACTTTGAGCAAGAAAGTTGAAAAAAGAATTTGTAGTCGTGAAACGGACTTTTTAAAAAAAGATTTATTTATTACTTATTTAATTTATTTTTGGCTGCGCCGGGTCTTAGTTGCAGCACGCCTGATCTTTGTTGAGGCACGCGGAATCTTTCGTTGCGGCGTGCGGGCTCTTTGTTGCGGTGCACGGGCTTCTCTCTAGTTGTGGCGTGTGGGTTTTCTCTCTCTAGTTGTGGCACACGGGCTCCAGGGTGCATGGGCTCTGTAGTTGGCTGCACGTGGGCTCTCTAGTTGAGACATGCAAGCTCAGTAGTTGTGGCATGCAGGCTTAGTTGCTCCGCGGCATGTGGGATCTTAGTTCCCTGACCAGGGATTGAACCTGCGTCCCCTGCATTGTAAGGTGGATTCTTTACCCCTGGACCACCAGGGAAGTACACTGAAACAGACATTTGAGCCAAAAATATTCAGGAGAATAAAAAGTGTTAGTGGCCAGTAGTCATGTGTTTTCTAGGCCAGTAGGCATGCTTGCAGTCAAGTATAGTTTTAAAATCTACCTGCAAGGTTACTTCATTTTCTACATAAACAAGAAGAATGTTCTTATAAGCTCTCCCATACGTGCTTGTGATGGTTAATATTATGTGTCAATCTGACTGGGCCAAGGGATGTCCAGATAGTTGGTATATATTATTTCTGAGTATGTTTCTGGAAGAGATTAGCATGCAAATTGGTGAACTGAATAAGGCAGACGACCCTCCCCAATGTGGGTGAGCATCGTCCAATTTCTTGAGGGCCCAAATGAGCAAAAAGACAAAGAAAGGGTGAGTTTACTCTCTTCCTGCTTGAGCTGAGACTTCCATCTTCTCCTGCCCTTGGACCTTGGCACTCCTGGTTCTTGTGTTTTCAGACTCAGACTGGGACCTACACTACCAGCTCCTGATTCTCCAGGCTATGGACATGGACTGAATTACACCGATAGCTTTCCTGGTTCATCAGCTTGCAGACAGCAGATCATGGGGCATCTTGGCCAACATAACCACATTAGCCAATTCCTATGATAAATTCCCTCTTATATACATCTGTAATATATAAATCCTATTGCTTCTGTTTCCCAGGAGAACTCTGACTAATACAATGCTTATTTCATAAGCTAAGGACCTATGAGCTAAGAGACATTTTAGAGAGGCTAGAAATAGGGGGCATTAGTTTATGTCTATCTGTTATATGTGGTTTCTTGAAATGTCTCCACCTGCTCATCCAGTTGTAAACGTGCAATTTAACAATCAAAGGAAATATTTCTTTACTAAGCTAATTATGCCACTTTCAGTGGATATGGCTACCAAAGAATTAGGTAGGTTTTGCCAATATTCAAAACCTTTAATGTAGAGCAATAGAAATAAGGGTAAAAGGGCCCAAGATTAGAAATCTACTCAGTATTCAAACACCTTACTGAACACTCCTTCTGTATGAACGGCCAGTTCTCAGGCAAGATGAGAATCTAAAGTGGCTGGCGCCATTGGGAAGACCAAGTTGTCATCTGATGTGTTTCCCAAGAGATAGCAGCTTCTTGTATCATTTGTGAATGGCTACTCTAGATATAATTTCAAAATGATGGTTGCTAGCCCCCTTTTTACTCTGCTACTCATGTAAATCAATCTTTTCTTCTGAATGTTAACCCAAAGGATGAATTTTTTAAGTTTTATTTCAGTATATTCTGGTACACGCTAACTTTAACGAGTTTTTGTTTTTTTTTTTTTTAATCCGCTTGTGTTGTTGTTGGCCGCACTGCGTGGCTTCCGGGATCTCACTTCCCCAACCAGGGATTGAACCCAGGCCACGACAGTGAAAGCCCGAAATCCTAACCACTATGCCACCAGGGAACTCCCCCTTAACAAGTGTTTCTTTTGAGTTGATTTTAAAATATTTTAGAAAATAAATATACCATACATGGTTTACCAAAAAAATAGTTAAAAAATCCAATGGTTTCCTGATTCACCCTATGATAACTCCAAGTTCTGTTTCCCCAGAGGCCATCATGACATTCCTTCGGTTTTGGAAATTTTTTTTTTTTCAGTTTTTTACCTCTAACCAAAAATATGTGTATGCAGTTATATCAATACTAGGCACCTCCATCCTTTTATTTTCTGTTATGGTAGATAGAATTTAGCTTTATCATACCATCTGCCCAGTGATTGAAAGCACGTACTTTGAGATTCTGAGTCTCCAGTTTTGCCAGTTTCTTACCTCTGAGCTTCTGTTTTTCCTTCTGTAAAATGGAGGTATGATAATAACACCTCTTGTGCCAAAGGAGTTAACATAGCAGGCCTGAGGCTGCATTTCTTAGAGAAACCTATTTGCCAGTTTGGCCCTTGGCTGGCATCTGGGAACTTGGATTATAGGAGGGTTCCCACTGTTCCCTGGTAAGAATGGCTCACTGTGACTAAACTGTTTATTCAAACAATATGATCTAAGCTGAACCCATGTTTCCTTCTGGAATCTGAAGTTTTGGCACAGACCAGGCAGAGGTGTCTATGTGATAGGTACCGAATAAAATCCTCAGGCACTGAGACTTTCACAAGCTTCCGTGGTAGACAACATTTCACGTATGTTGTCACAATTTAGTGCTAGAGGAATTAGTCACATCCTGTGTGAATCCGCTGGGAGAGGACCCCTGAAAGCTTACGCCTGGGTCCCTCTAGACTTGGCCCTTGTGCCTTTTCCCTTTGCTGATTTTGCTTTGTATCCTTTTACTGTAATAAATCACAGCCGTGAGTATAACTCTATGCTGAGTCCTGTGAGTTCTCCTAACAAATCAAACCTAGGGGTGGTCTTGGGGACCCCCACCATAGGGTTATTGTGAGTTTTAAGTGAGATCAAGCACCTTGAACATTTAGCACTTTGCCAGGTACAGACTAAGCATGGGCTCATCAAAGAGAAGAAACCATTTACCAAGCAGGTCTGGATTTGAGGAGGGTTCCCTACCATGTGTCTTTCACCTAAGTGTGAGATTCCTCATTGCTGTCAGAGGAATGGCCATTACTCATGGAACATCACTGTACATCATGGAGATTCCCTTTCTGCTTTTTGTCAAGTGTGAGCTTCACAGGAACATGACTTTAGGATTTAGAACTTCTTCATTTTCTTTTTAAGTTGTTTCCTCTTTAACTCAAACTTATTAGACAGCTAGAACTGTATATATATGTTACCATTTAAATTACAGTTGTATAGTATCACACAATGAAATGTAGGCAAATTAATTCAGCTGTGGGTTTCCTCTCCACAACTGTCTTATTTTAAAACAAGAATGGTATTAGTTCATTGATATTTTCTTTTTTTATATTCTCACTTGAATGGCATAGCAACCACTGAGAAATTCACAGTCAGGAAGGGAATAGTAAGACATTTCTATTCTGGTTCTAAAAATATTTGATCCAACATTCTCAGTGCTTGTTCAGGTATGAATACATGCAAAAGAACTCTTCTCAAATGATTTTTTTAAAACAATTGCCCCCTTGTTTTAAAAAATTGATCATAAAGTTTATTAAAATGTCAAGTGGACTCAGCCAATGCATGACCAGATTATATTTTCAAAAAAAAATTTTTTTTGGCCGCTCTGCACTGCATGTGGGATCTTAGTTCCCTGACCAGGGATTGAACCCATGCCCCCTGCAATAGAAGCACAGAGTCTTAACCACTGGACCACCAGGGAAGTCCCTCAAATATTTTTTATTTTCACAAAATAATACTGAGATATGGTGTATAGAGTCACTTACTTATTTGGCATAATTTCCTGTCCACTGAAAACCTTCTAGGCCCTTGACAAACCAGATGACAAGATCACAATGGAGACTCCTCTGAGTGGACACAATTGTATAACATTTAATATAGTTACCCAGATTGGGCATTGTTACTTGAGACTTTGAATCAGCTAAAATAGAGAAAAATGATGGGCATCTGAAGATGCAAGGTATGGGATGATCATCAGTTAGCTTTTTCTGTGCAACAGTCTACTCCAAAATGTAATGGCTTAAAGCAATAGCCATTTTATTTGTGTCCTGATTCTATAGGTTGGCACTTTGGGTCCAGCTCAGCTGGGGTTTTTTCTGCTGGTTTTGACTGGGCTCGCTAGTGGACAGCTGCTGGTCAGCTAGGCAGCTCTGTTTCCAGGGCTGGTTGTTGCCTAGGCTGATGAGTGACTGGGCTGCATGGTCTGTCATTCCCTAACAAGATGGCCTGGCCTTGTTCTCATGCTGGCTGCCGGTTCCAAGAGCAGCGTGGAGGCAAGCCCCAGTGGGCAAGCACATTTCGTGCTTGTGTCAGGGTTTCTACTGTCACTTTGTAGATTACATATCCTGGTCCAGAGTCAGTGCAGGAGACACCCACCCAAGGGCTTGGACACTGGGAGGCATGAAACACCAGGGGCCATTCCTGTGACAGTCTACTACGGCTGGGCTCCTTTACTTCTTTATACTCTGGCTGAGATGTTCTCAAATGTTTAAAATCATATTTTTATTATTTATTAACCTAATTACAGTAAGGTATTTAAAGAATTTTTTAAAAATTATAGTTATGTTTTTCCAAGAGAGATAACACACATCAAGGTATTTTTGAGCCCTTATCATCCTTCATTAGTTTTTCATTATCACCTTATGTGAGTTTTCTAAATTAGTCTGAAATAACAACCAGGATGGATGGGAAAATGGGTTTTAATAAATTCTGGGGAGTTAATGCTGTGAAGAGTCTGATCCCTGTCAGGAGAATATATCTGCAGTGCTGTGGTCTGAATGTGTCCCTCCAAAATTCATATGTTGAAATACTAATCCCCAAGGTGATGGCAATAGGAAGTGGGGCCTTTGGGAGATGATCAGTTCATGAAGGTGGAACCCCGTGAATGGGATTAGTGCCCTTATAAGAAGAGACCAGAAAGAGCTCCCTTGTCCCTTCTAACATGTGAAGTTACAACAAAAAGGCAGCCATCCAGAAAGCAGGTTCTCACCAGGCACGGAATCTGCCAGCACCTTGATCTTGGACTTCCAGCCTCCAGAACTGTGAGAAATAAATTTATGTTGTTTATAAACCTCTTGGTCTCTGGTGTTTTGTTATAGCAGCCCAGACTAGCATCAGTAGAGGATGGAATAGGAGCTTTAGAAAACTAGAAGGTAAGGAGGAAGCCCCTGCTGGCCAAACAGGGATAAATGGTTAAAAGAGAAAACAGAAGTTTTAACGGAGGATGAAGGGGAGGGAGGGAGAGAGGAAGGAGGGAAAGAGGAAAGGAAGATGTTAACATCTATGGAGCTCTGACCCCAGGTGCTCTTCCCTGAATGTTTTGTTCTGGGTGATTTTAGTCTGTCAGCAAATATTTCTTGAGCCGTACCATATGCCAGGCGTTGGCAAACAGTAATAAACAAGCAGGCAGCATCCCTACTCTCATGGATCTTATATTCTAGAAGGGAAGACAGACACTGGGCATACCGTTACACCCAATTAATTGATAGCAAGTGGATAAGTGCAGTGAAAAATATGTACAGAGCTGTACAAGTATATATATAAAACCCACCTACTCAAGTCTGAGGGCTGAGATAAGGCTTTCCCAACAAAGCAACCTTGAAGCCAAAGCACCATCTTTTATAATACCTGCAGCAGGGGTGTCAGGATTCCCCAAATGATCATGATTGTCATGTTCACAGAAAATTCAGAATGAGAAAATCAGTTACCCAAGATCATGGTGAATAGGTGGGATTCAAACCCAGGTTACCTTACATGTTTTCAATAAACGTAAAGCATAAAGCAACTATTTTACATTATTTTCTAGCGGTATCCCTGTCACAGGGTGTTTTAACTAGGTAAACTACATTGTTTCAAATAAGTAAAATACATTGTACAAAATTCTAAATATTCCGTGAAAAGTGGCTTTTCCTCCCTGCCTTGTCCCCCTGGCTCCCTTCTCTGCAGGCAACGCCTGTCAAGTTTCTGGTGTATTCATCCAGAGGTATTTTTAATACTTGCAGCACTGACTTTGTGCCAGGTACGTTTCAAAGTGTTTTACAAATGTTTACTTGTTTAATCCTGATAATAATTTTATGTGGCAAATAGAATTATTAACTCCATTTTTCATGTTTACGCATATTTTTCCACACAAATGTTTTAGATTTTAAGTGCACACCACACTTTGAAATGCTTCTACCTGTTTGCTAGTCAGCTTTTGCTTTGGTAATATCATGTAACAAACAAGTACAAAATCTTAGTGGCTTCATGACAAACATTTATATCATACTTGTAACTCAGCCGTGGCTCAGTTGAACTTGGCTCCAAACTGGAGGTCAGATTTGTGTCTGCTTCATGCATCTCTCCTTCCAGAATCTTGGCTGAGGGTGTATTGCCCACTAGAGAGATCTTCATGCCAAGTAGCAGGAGCATAAGAGGGAAGTGGAAACATACAATACCTTCAGAAACCTCCACCCTGAAGTGAAGGACGTTCTCTTCCACACACAGTCCATTAGTCAAAGAGAGTCACATGGCCAAATCCAAACTCTATGGGTCAGGAAACTATATATGGCAAGTGCAAGGAGAGAACAAAAACTTTTGAATGAAGTTATCTAATCTACACACCCTAAAAATACAAATTCTATCTTTTGCTGCTGATATATAGAGGAAGAATTGAAAAGATAGAACTCTGAATGAATTACTAATTATCCTATGGTCTTCTGCTGGCGACATATAAACAGCTCCCTGTTTCTGTTTGCATTTCCCAGGTTTTCCACCATGTTTGGAAAGAAAAAGAAAAAGATTGAAATATCTGGCCCATCCAACTTTGAACACAGGGTTCATACTGGGTTTGATCCACAAGAACAGAAATTTACCGGCCTTCCCCAGCAGTGGCACAGCCTGTTAGCAGACACGGCCAACAGGCCAAAGCCCATGGTAGACCCTTCGTGCATCACTCCCATCCAGCTGGCTCCCATGAAGGTATGGCGAGGATTCTGTCTTTAAGTTGGCTTAAGAAGCATGCTCTCTCATTTGATGCAGTGCGCCATCTTTACGGGGCGAGCTATCAAATGTGTAAATCATGTATTTGTTTTTAAATATCCACAGATTATCCACAATCATCTTCAATGGGTATAATGTTCACCACTTAATTTTCATGTAAATTGCAACACATAAAAAGGAACCTCAGCTTTCAGATGTGAGTTTTTTTTTTAATCAGACTCATACAATACAGTCACAAAATAGGAAATTTTTATTTCTACTTTTAATGGTGTTTGTTCTTTTTACTAAAGAATATTATCCACCCACTCTGGTAAATATTGACAATAACCTCTGAGTATACATTATGTTAGGCAGCTTTGTGTTGTTTTGCATTTGCCCTCAGAATGTCTAAACTTTTATATAAATAGTAATAACAGTTTTTAACAATAATAAATGTTTATATATGTGTACACACACACATGCATGTGCGTATATATTTTATATATAAAATCAAATATATATTTATAAGTATATATATATAAATTATATGTATATAGTCTTCATAGTCTAAGAGCTATTTCAAATAAAAGATGAAGCATTTGAGTCCTAGAATAGGCTATGATTTACCTTAAAAAAATGGCTAGTAGATTTTTAAAAGGAATGTTCATCAAAATAATTGCATTAAAGTGGAACTCAGACCCAGTACATTTCAGATATGTCAAGAGACTACAGAGAAAGTCCAGCCTTTGCAGTTTCCTTCTGCACCTCAGAATGATAAGAATTCCCTGGGTCATTTCCCAAAAGCTCCCTATGGGAGTTAAACATCATTGAAGCTTATCATCATGTTATCCAATAGATTAGATTTATATTAGTAGGCATCTGAGCTACATAAACACCTTATTCTGTATTAACACGCATATTGAATACACTGAGTTTAAATGATACGTAAAACAATAGTGGATGCATTTTTAAAGGGAGTAAAGAAGGAACCTATCTGGTAAATTACAAGAAATTCTTATGAGAGACCACCTGAGCTGAGTAAGTTGGAATTGTGATTCCATCATTTATGCATGGTCTTGGTCATTCTATTCTAGTATTGAACATGTGGGTCTCTTCTGCCCAAAGATCGATACAGAGTGTTCTAATCCTGCATCTTGTGAATTTGATGTTCTGATAAGATTTTGAAAGTTTTCAATCCAGCTAAAATGTAAAATACTAAGGAGATAGATATTTGAGAAGATAAAACTTTAGGGACAAAAAGGAACCTCTTATTCTAAGCAGGTATTGATTGATATTTAATAGAAACTGACCAATTAACCAACTCAACTGGTTAATATTAGGCAGTATCTTACTACTGAACATGATTTTCTTCTGAAATAAAGACTAATGCCTCACTAATGACTAAATAATAGGCTGGACCTTATCTAAAAAGTAGTTGAGATTGGAAAGAATTTACTTTTTAGTTTCATTATTTTTCACATATTCCAAGTTTTTATAAAACCCAGAAAACAGAAGACACAGTGTGCCCAGAAAAGTTATCTGCTATTGATCAACATGGCAAAGGAGAACTGCCCAAATGAAACAAGGACAACTTTTTTACCCTTGAGTATAATCATTTGATGAAGAACATTCTGGAAGAAAGCAGTTAAAGGCCCACGATGTGCTTTCTTATCAGGGAGTGTGGTTATTACAGGGTCAGGACAGAGTATCATTTATTTCACCATGGTTTTTCACTTGTCCAGGTCCTAGCAGGTCCTGGCTGGCAGTGAAGTAGGAATCTCCCATCTCAGTGATAATCCACCACGCTCAGTGGACGTAGGACTTAAGAGGACCTTCTAGCTCATTTCTTCCATCTCCTGGATGGGCTGGCTCATTATCCTCTCAGACTTAATTTATGAGCCTCACTGATTGGAGCAAGATTTCCTAACTGCTGAGCTCCTGAGCCCAGTGATTCTCTTACTCATGTCATGGGCTTCCTAGCCCTGATGCCAAATGTGTGAGTATCCAGTCTGTATGAAACGCGAATGTTTGTTTTAGACACTTAAGTGCTAACAGAAAGATGATTGGAAAATACATCTCGAGTATGCATCCAGTCCTGGATTTCTGCAAATTTCAGGCACAGTTTTACCTGCGAGAAAAAAATAAAAACAGACAAGGAGTGACAAAACAAGAGTCAGCTAGGTTGAATTTTCCCCAGAAAGAGCGGAGCTAATTAAATACTTTCTAACTGAAGGACCCCCAAGAAATCCATATTTCATACTCTCACCAAACTCCTTTAGATGGAGCCTCTCTTTCTCCAAATCCCATGAATGCAGTTGGTGCTGTCAGCACATATTGAATCGGGGTCCAAGAGAATCCTACTGACTTTACCAGCCTCTTGGAATAAGGAAAATAGAAGGTTGCAGGGGCCAAAGTATGCCATGAGGTTTGGATGATCTCACTCTTTGGAAATGACTTCTCTGTAGAAATCTTGCAAGTGACTTGAGAAGGACAAATTATAAACCATGCAGTATATATTGCAGAATTTGGAACACTCTTTGAAATACGAAGCCATGAATGAATTAATAGAAAGGAATGAATAGGTAGAGTTGTGCAGATTTAAAGCCATTTTGGCAAAGTTTTTTTTAAGTTAAGTAGAATTGACAATTCTAATTTGGTCAATTTGTCCTTTGAAGCAGACAAAGGAAAATGAGAAAACAGATCATGACATAAAAGCAGTACTGGAAGAGGTGTACAGTGCCTTAGGTGGTGGCAAAGTGCTAGTCCTTCAGGATTGGTCAGTAAGCTTCAGGCCAGCTGGTTCTGAATGGAAATTCACCATTGCAACCAATACTCTCTTCTCTGATTGGTTAAAGAGCCGTTCGTGTTCAAACCTTCTTTAAAGTACATGTCACAATCGCCAGGACATACTCTTCTATGTTGATTCATTTAGGTCAGTGTCTCTCAAACTATAGTCCAACAGAATCACCTGGAAGGCTTGATAAACACAGATTGCTGGGCCCATTTCCAGAGTCTCTGATTGAACAGGGCTGGGATGGAGCCTAAGAATTTGCACTTCTAATAAGTTTCCAGGTGATGCTGATGCTGCTGGTCTGGGGACCATGCTTTGAAAACCTTGATTTAGCTAATTACAAAGGAATTTATCCACATAATGTATCAATACACGTTTACACTGGCCAACATTTTCAAAATCTCAGAAACCAGGAGCCACAGGTTAGCTCCAATTTGTGTGAAAAGTTAAACTCCAGGTACCCAAGCCAAAGGTGTGTAGACAAGGTGAGGGCGGGGTGGGGAGTGCTTTTTAAAACATAAAACATTTGGCAAATATCTTTGAGAAACTCCTTTCTATATGTAACATCATTTTGTCCACAAGAATGTCATAAGCAATATTACCAAAATTCCTGCTGAATTAGATACATTTACATAAAGGACAGGTTGAATTGTCATGTTTGTTCTTGCCCAGTGGTTCTCAAACTTGGGCTTTCAGCAGAATCTCCTGAGGAGCTTATTAAACCAAGATTCCTGGGCCCCACCCTAGAGATTCTGCTTCAGTAGTTCTGGGTGTGCCCCATGGTTTGCACGTCTAACACGCTCTCAGATGGTGCTGGTGCTACTGATGGGTGGAGGACAACTTTAAGAACCACTGTTTTAGGTGGACTGAAGCTTGAGCTTAGTGATCACCCTTTGTAATAGCCTAGAAATCATTTTAAAATGCTAAAAAAATATAAAGAGGAATAATGTTAAAAAGCCTTTATATCACAACATTGTAAATCAACTATACTCCAATAAAAAAATAAATAAAAAGAATAAATGGGGACTTCCCTGGTGGCACAGTGGTTAGGAATCTGCCTGACAATGCAGGGGACACGGGTTCGAGCCATGGTCTGGGAAGATCACACATGCTGCAGAGCAACTAAGCACGTGCGCCACAACTGCTGAGCCTGCGCTCTAGAGCCTGTGAGCCACAACTACTGAGCCCGCATGCCACAACTACTGAAGCCCGCAAACCTGGAGCCTGTGCTCCACAACAAGAGAAGCCACTGCAATGAGAAGCCCGTGCACCACAACAAAGAGTAGCCTCTGCCAAAAATAAATAAATAAATAAATAAATTTTAAAAAATAAATTAAAAAAAAGAATAAATGGCCATTTAAAAAAGCCTTTATAGCTTCTCTTTAAAGTGAACAAATAGCATATCTTAATATTGCTTCAGATTTGTTTTTCATTTTCAAGTAAAACCATAGAAATAATAGTATTATTTGGCATGTTTCAATTTTATTAAATGATACCATACTGTATATAATATGCTCTAACTTGCTTTTTACTTAACATTGTTTTAAGATAAACTCATTTTCTACAAATCAATATGAATTTATTTTAAAGTTGTAGCTGTTTACAGCTTCTCCGTTTCTCAATGAAGGGATATTGCCAAATATTTGCTATTTATAAATAATGTTGTCATGAATATCTTTGTTCTTGTCCCCTTGGGCACATGGTGAAACATTTTTTTGCAGCAGTTCTCAAAATTTGGTCCAGAACCCCTGAGGGTCTCTCAGACTGTCTCAGGGAGTGGAAGCTAAAAACTATTTTCCTTATAATACTAAAGCATCATTTGCCATTTTCATTCTCATTCTCTCCCAAGTGTACAGTAGAGTTTCCTAAAATCTACATGGCGTGTGTTAATGTCATTGGTCTGATACCTAATGGATCTTGTGCTTTGTATTCTTGTGTTTCTCAGTTTGTTTCAAATGCAGTAAATATTGATAGGTAAAACATAAACCAAAGTCTTTTGTGGTCCTCAATAATTATAAGAGGTTCTTGAGACCAAAAAGTTGTAGAACCATTGTCTTAGGGTTGACATCAAATTTGATTATCTGTGGCTTCTACAACTCGCTCCTCACATACTACCCAGGGTTTTTTTGTGTTTTCTTTTCTTCTTATTCTTTTTGTTGTTGTTGTTTTAATTGAAAATAGAGAGTAGTTTTCTCCAGTTGGCTAGTAATCTTCTGGGGTAAACAGCCATCTCACAGAATATTGAATGCAATATTTCATCCCTTTTAGTGTCATAGAATATAATTTCTCCAAGAACATGACTTCTCTGGTTTTGAAGTCATTTAACATGCCTCTGTCCTAGAAAAAGGAACTGTCCTACACTGTTGGTGGGAATGTAAATTAGTACAGCCAATATGGAGATTCCTTAAAAAACTAAAAATAGAGCTAGCATAATAATCCTACTCCTGGGCATATATCCAGAGAAAACCATAATTCAAAAAGATACATGCACCCCAGTGTTCATTGCAGCACTATTTACAATAGCCAAGACATGGAAGCAAACTAAACGTCCATCGACAGATTAATGGGTAAAGAAGATATGGTACATAGATATAATGGAATACTACTCAGCCATAAAAAAGAATGAAATAATGCCATTTTCAGCAACATAGATGGACCTAGAGATTATCATACTAAGTGAAGTAAGTCAGACAGAGAAAGGCAAATATCATATGATATCACTTATATATGGAATCTAAAAAAATGATAGAAGTGAACTTATTTACAAAACAGAAATAGACCCACAGACCTAGAAAAGAAACTTGTGGTTACCAAAGGGGAAAGGGGGGGCAGGGATAAATTAGGAGTTTGGGATTAACATATACACACTACTGTTTATAAAATAAGCAACAAGGACCTACTGTATAGCACAGGCAACTATACTCAATATTTTGTAATAACCTATAAAGGGAAAAGAATCTGAAAAAGAATATATATCTGTATGTATAACTGAATCACTTTGCTGCACACTTGAAACTAACACAACATTGTAAAGCAACTATACTCCAATAAAGATGTTAAAAAAAAAAAAAAGAACTCTTCTTAGAAATAGACATTCTGCATTTGTACCCAAAGTTTGGGAGCTATTTAAAAATAACTTCAACCTACATAAAAACTCTTTGGATTAAAAATAATAGCTGAAGTTTTAAGATTTTTTTATTGATAATCTTTGAAGTTCAGATTTAATCTTGAAATATGTAAAAAATAAACTTTTTTGTTTATTAAAAAATAAATTAATTAAATAAATTATTTTAAAAATAATAAAGTAAAATGCCCCCATCCTTACCATCCCCTTTTCTAATGTAGCCTTCAAATCCTTTCTAACAATCTTCTTTTTATCCTTTCAAGTTTGAAGAGTCACAGAGTCTAGCAAAGCACACTGGCTCTGCCTGGGTCTGTGTCCTCTCCGTGGTCTCTGGTAGTTCATAATCTTCCAAAGCTGAGCTTCCCTCATCCTCATCTGCTCCTGACCATTGCATTAAAAACCACTCTACTCACACAAACAAGTAAAATCAGGAGAGGTAAATCCTCAGGTCCAGCCTCCCCATTCTTGAAGACTTGTACCATTGTTTTGTTTTCTCCCATGTCATAGTTTATGTTGAAGTGTCTTATTGAAGAATGAACCCATCTTAATTACTCTGTAATTCTCTATCTTTTCTCCCTTTTTGTGATTCACAACTTTGCATTCAGGATTTAGGTTTCCAGAGCCACATCATCCTTCTTAGCCCTATCTCCATGGGATTCACACTCTCCTAGAATGTTTTTTGAAAATTGCCTTCCTAAAATACAGGACAACTCTCTGACATTTTCTGGCATGATCTCCCTTTGACCCAAGGTAACAATTTCTCACAAGCTTCCTTCTCATTTCTGCATCACTGATGTGCTTCTCCACATTGGTCAGCATTCAGTCTAGAGGGACTATTTCTTTTAGGGCCACCTCCACCTTCTGAGAGTAGTCATCAAGGAGTTCAAACTGTGTATCAGATGGTTGTCAGGCTCTTAACTGAATGAAACTTCCAGCAATTCCGAGAGCTGCCTCATCATGACCTTTCTGGCTCCCGTCCCTGTTTCGTGACTTGTAACATGGGAGCCTCACACTGACCTTCAGCTGGGATGAGTGGCTTCTGTCCTTTTATTTTCATCCCGATATTGTCCACTGGGTCCCCTCTTAAAGCTCATGGATCCCCCGTGATTTTCTTACCCTCTTAAGTCCATGTGGTTTGATCTACCCCTTCTTTTAGATCTGTTTCCACTAAAATATAATGTTGAGTGTTAGAAATGGGAAGAGGAGGCCCAAGGAGTCAGCACACTGGCATCTAAGTCCAAGATGCCAATTACAAACTGCGTAGCTTTAGATGAGTCATCTACCTGCTACTTTGAACAGAAGTTTCCTTGTCTCTAAAATTAGGGTGCTGGTATTTCTCTTGCAAGCTTGAATGGCCAGATCCTAGCTGTCTAAGGAGGTGTGTGGAGAATACATTCTACTATTTGTACTTAGTTTAATAACGTGATAAAATTATGGATCTATTAAGTAATATTTCAGAAAAATACCAGTACCTACTATTAAATTAATTCCATTGATCAAATTATACATTTAAATATTAATTAGTCAAAATCTCCTAAATATTTCAAGAACATCATAGGTGGAATATATCAAGTTTTCTTGGCTGCTTCAACCATAAATGCAAAAAAGTAAATGCATGCAAACAAAAACAGTAAAGACACATAAAATTTCATAATCATCATAATGGCTGTAAAATATGTTGTTATACCAACACTTAACCGCTTACAAAAATACTGATATTGTGGTTTTGCTTCCTTTCCTCATTATTTTAAGATATATTTTGTAATTTCTCAGGTTATACAGCAATACTTATTTTTAAACCTTCCTAGGGTTACAAAAGTCTTACCAAACCTAAAAGATAAAAGATACCACCTCAGACAAGCTTTTAGGTACTCAGTAAATAGAACCGAATGTTGTTTTTGTTGTCATTGTTGGGAATGATGGTAGTGGTGGTATTGTTACTGTTATTTTCTCAGAGTTTATGTCCTCCTATGTACCAAAACTTGTTAACTCAGAGCCACTTCTGAGATCTGTATCTTTAAAACTCCCAGGATGCAGAAAATTTTACATTAATTTCACTCATTCATTCAACTAATATTTATTGGAGGCTCACTCCATGCCAGGCATTGTGCTAGGTGAAGGGGTTGTCCATGTGAACAGGAAATGCCAGGTCCCTGTCCTGGGGAGCTGGAATTCTCATGGGAAGACAGATAGTGATCATTTAAATAAGCAAACAACACGGCTACAGTAGCAATACATGTGATGAAGAAAAGAAAATATCATCATAGTATAAAGTAACTAAGGGTGAAGCCATTTGTAGTCCTTGAGGATTGTCCTTCCATGAAGGGGACGAGGGAGCCAAGAAGGAGAGGGCCCAGGAAGGGTAGAAATTCACAGGTGGAAGGAAGAAAGAACTAATTCAAAGACCCTGGGGTGGGAACAAGCGTGGGGAGTTAGCCTGTGTGGCTGTAGCAGAGTGGGCGGGGAGAGCGGGTGGGAGACGTGTTCAGACACAAGGGAAAGAGGGAATGGATGGTGTGGGGCTTTGTAAGCCATGGTCAGGGGGTTGCTGTTGGTTAAACCCTCATCCGTGAAGGGCACAGGTCTCAGATCAAGAAATTGTTCTATTACAAAATAAATCGATTCATTTAAAGGTCAGATCCAATTTTTAAGTGTGCCAGTGATATTGATTTGATATGCAATCCTACAGGTTTTAGGGGCATATTAATTAAATGGGTATGAATAGTTGAGATTTGGGGAGTCCTTCTGACTCTATGACTGTCAAAAGACGTTTAAGAAAAACACAGACCTCTTACAGAAGAAATAACATGTGTTGTAAAGATCGTTAATTTTTTTTAAAAAAGAAAAAGTAATTATGAAATGAAACTTTGGGGACAGGTTACCTCTATTCTAAAACCTCTCATCAAAAACACCACTTGGAAACACCTACTGTTAAGTTGACTGGAACCAAAGCTCTCACTGAGAGGACAGGTGATTAACCTTTGCAAAGTTCTAATATTTCTGCACTATTAAACCAGTGAGGACAACAGACTTGGCCTCTCACAACTCTCTTGGTGCCCATTACTTTCTGAAACCTCTTCTTGCATTTTCAATATGCCTTCTCAACCTTCCCACTGCCACAGACACTGTGGAAGAAAAACATTACACTGACCCCAAATTCTCTCCCTTGCCTAAATTCAGAAGATTTGGGCAAGGTGAGCTTTGTCCCAAAGGAGTGGATAAGGCCAAACCCAAAGCCAGATTTATTATCTATCTTCATTTCTATGATCCAACCAAATCTGGAAACTTCCGAAAACCATTTTCCATTGTATAAATGGGGATAGTATTTGGCGTGCCCCATGCCTACCATGCCCCCCACCTCCACTCCACCCTCCCACACACAGCCACCTCCAAAATTTAAAAAAAAAAAAAGTAAAAATTGACATCCACAACTTATACGTACCATCTTTCTTCTTTTACTGCACTGTTTCACTTAAGCTACTTCCTTTCATTTGGAGCAGCCTTAAGCTCATATAGCCTAGTTGTTACTCCAAAAAAGGAAAGGCTGATGTTTTCAGGGCAGAAGGAATCATCACAGGAGAGTGACCCCTGCAGGTACTCACCCCTTCTTCCATTTTGAAGAGAGCAGGATATTAACCACATACCTCATCTGGGCTCTCAGCTGGCTCATCCCAGCACCCATGTGACATTTCTATACTCACAAATGACTGTATCTCACACCTGCAGCTCATGGGACAGGTAGAAAACAGCTAGACTTTCATGTTCCATGATGCTACAATGTGGAAGCTCCTAGGTTTCCAATGAAAAGTGGACCACTAAGGCCCCATGAACAAATGCTCTTAGCCACCTCCTCTCAAGAGTTTGGTATCTGCCTAGCCCTAAAGGTAAACATAAATAGAATGTACCATTTTAAAGCAATTGTCAATCATCGGTTGCATTAGAAAGTAATTTATGACTAATTGTCTGTTTCCGAGTGCCTCCTCTCAGCTTAAAATCCCTGGCCCAGCATTCCTGCAGTGACTGTGGTCTCTGACTGTAGCTCCAGAGAGGAGATGGACAGATCCCACGCAGCGACAGAGTACAGGCACCAAGATGCAAACGAGTAAGCATTCAAATGTCTGCTGCTCCCTTTCTGTCCATGGTGGCCTCCCTACTCCCTGAGCCGATCATATCTGAGGTCAAACATGAACCCTCAGATCACAGGCATTGCGCCAGACTCGTGTTGGTTTCCTGTCGAGTGGCCTGCTCTGAACTACTTCTGACAGCTGAACTCCTCCAGTGAGGATGGTTGTGCTTTGATAACTGGGAAATTCTATATACAGAGATGATGTTCTCAGGGATGCCTTATTTGCCCCAGCTCTTCTCTCCTGGCAGGGGTGACCTAACTGAAAATAGTCCTTCTAAATCCAAAGGCAAAAGAATGTGGCTCCCTGTGGCTCCCACACATGCTTGAAACTTGAAAGATTTAATTTTATCTTTTATTTAGCATCTCAAAGAAATTGGGGCACTAAGATGGCAGCTGTAGGCTTTTTGGGGGGGCACTGTCAAATCCTATAGTTTTTAATCGTTTTGTCATATAATTTTAAATATAAGCATTAAATCGTCGACTCTAAACTAGTAATAAAGAACTTTATCAATGTTTTGATCATTTCCAAGCTGCACATCACCATCCAACTGATTGGATGCTACTACTATTACCTGTAAGGTGAAAATTGCAATGCAAAAGCTGTACCCAAGATGGCACTAATCTAAGAGTTTGCTGTACTCACACAATCTATTGCCTATTGAGAATCTTTGTATTAGTTTTCTATTGTTGCATAATAAATTACCACACACGTCATGGCTTACTAGAACACACATTTATTATCTCAGTTTCTGTGAGTGTGGAGTCTGGGTTCTCTGCTCAAGCTCTCGCAAGGCTGCGGTCAGGGGTCAGCTGGACTTCATTGCCATCCGGAGGCTTGACTGGGGAAGAATCCACTTCCAAGCTCATTTAGGATGTTGGCAGAACTTGCCTCCTTGCTTTGGAGAACTGATGGCACTTTGCTTCTTCACAGCCAGCAGGAGAGCAAGAGCTACCTGCTTGGAGTTTTACATATATGTCATAACATAATCATGAAGTGATGTCCCATCACTGTTGTCATATCATGTAACATAACCATGGGGCAGGTGACATCCCATGACCTTTGCCATATAACATAACCCACAAGTGTGGATGTGGCATCCTACCACCTCTGCCATGTTCTATTGGTTAGAAGCAAGGCACAGGTCCTACCCAGGCTCATGGAGAGGGGATCACACAAAGACATGAGCACCAGGAGGCTGGAATCACTGAGAAGCCACCCTAGGGCCTGTCCACTCTGGTCCTCACTGTCCCTCCCACATGCAAAATGTATTTATGCCAGCCCAAGTTTCCCATCTCATCTTGTTAGAGCATCACCTCAAGTTCAGTGGGGGTCAGGTGTGGACAGAACTGCTGGGGCACCGTTGCTCTCCGTCTGTGGAGCTGTGAACCCCCAGCCCTCCCAACACACAATGGTGGGGCAGGCATAGGATAATCATTGTAGACATTCTGGCTCAAAACAGGAGAAACAGAAGGTAAAAAGGAGTCACCAGTCCAAAGCTGCTGTGAAATCCAGCCTGGCAAATGTTGGGAGTTCACTGGTTAGGTTTCAAGCTTGGGGATAATCCTCTGTGGCTCAGGCCCTACTCTCAGGGTACTGGTGCTGCCCTTCTTTCCCATGAAAAGTAGCCTGTTTGCAGCCAAGTAGTTTTATCAGCCTGCTTTCTATTGCTGGTGGAATGGGGGGAGGGGGGCTCTGAAAGCCTCCTGTCGTGATATCTTGGTCCCTTGCTGTCCGAGTTGGCAGTGCTTCTATTGAAACAATTTCTCAAGAACTTCGTAGACCTTGTGTGGTTATCACTGTGGTCCCCTCCATGAGGCAACGGCTACATCCACAGATATTGTTAAGATAAACCCTCCTGAACCTCGGCCTCACCTGAGATGACTGAGGGGCAGTGCCTTTAAGCTTCCTAGAAGTTTTCTGGTTTGATTGAGAAGGTCTGTGGGGCACACCCTTAATTTCTTCAAAAGGCCTTTTATGTGACTGCATACCCTGACCTTGGGTCTTTCTTCAGTTTTTTGTTTTTGTTTTTTTTGATGTGGACCATTTTTAAAGTCTTTATTGAATTTGTTACAATATTGCTTCTGTTTTTGGTTTTTTGGCCACGAGGCATGTGGGATCTTAGCTCCCCAACCAGGGATCGAACCTGCATCTCCTGCATTGGAAGATGAAGTCTTAACCACTGGACCGCCAGGGAAGTCCCTTTCTTGAATTTTTAACTGAGAGTTGATTGTACGGTCACACCCTTAGCCTTTATTCTCAAGCAAGCTTTCCTGAGTGCACCTCTTCATTTTCTCACCTTTGCCATGTAGAGAGGCTCAGAATTTTTTAAGTCATGAGATTCTGGTTCCCTTTTTTTAAAAAAAGTTCTTCCTTCAATGAATCTCTTTCCTCCTACATTTTACTGCAAACAGAAAGAAGAAACCAGGAAGTGCTGACCACACTTTTCTTGGAAATCTCTGTAGATATGTCACGAAATTTATCACTTACAGCTTCTGCTTTCCACATAACTCCAGAAGACAATTTTTCTAAACTTTCTGCCAGTACATAGCAAGGTTCCCCCTTCCTCCAGTTTCCAGTAACATGTTCCTCATTTGTTTCTGTGCCCTCACCATCTGTATCCTCAAAGTCCAGATTTCTAGTAAGAGGCTGTTCATGGCAAGTTAGACACTCTCTACCGTGTTCCTCAACATCCCTCTAGCCTCCACCCACTTCTGGTTGCAGAACCCCTGTGTTGTTATGTATTGAATCCCCACCAAAAGCCATATGTGATTTTATGTGGTAATAGGGTCTTTAAGGGAGGTAATTAAGGTTGAATGAGGTCATAAGGATGGGGCCCTAATCCAGTACGACTGGTGTCCTTATAAGAAGAGGGAAGAGGTGCCAGAGATGCACAGGAACACAGAGAAAAGGCTGTCTGCAAGCCAAGGAAAGCAGCCTTAGGAGAAGCATCCCTGCAGATACCTTGACCTCAGACTTCCAGCATCCAGAACTGTGGGAAATAAATTTCTGTTGGTTAAGAAATGTACCAGTACCAGTCTGTGGTACTTTGTTATGACAGCCCTAGCAAACTAAATACTCAGGTTTGTAGGTATTTGTTACAGCAGCACCCCACTTCCAGGCACCAAAATCTGTATTAGTTTTCTATTGCTACTACTGTATTGTACTTTCTATTGTAGTAAGTTATCATAAACTTAATAGCTTCCAACAGCACATATATATTACTATCCTCACTGTTGGTCAGGAGTTGGGCACAGCTTATTAGCTGGATCCTCTGCTCAGGATCTCACAAGGCACAGATCAGGGTGTGCAGTGAGCTGCCCTCCCAACTGCCTTCCTATCCAGGGGCTCAAATGAGGAAGAATCACTTCAGAGTCTATCTAGGCTGTTGGCAGAATCCATTGCCTGTGGCTTTGAGGAAAGAAAGTACTGAGACCAGGAAGGAAGAGAAGCCAAGAGAAGGTGTGTTAGTGAGCAGGTAGCTGCTGTGCAACCGGGTCTCAGTCCCGCTGAGGATGTGACTTTGCAGGACACAGCTCAGAACTGTCCCTGCACGAAGTGAGGAAACTGGGCCATCTGTCCACCAACTCCAGTCCCTCCCTGGTTGTCGGCTGCTCCTGGGAGTTAATTCCTGGCAAAATCCAGCCTCCCCATATTTGGCCAAGCATTCCCCAGCGCCAGAGGACGCCTTCAGGTAAAGAGACTTGGGTAGCCCTCAGCGGGGGCAGGAAATGGCTGCAGGTGGCCTCCGAATTGGGCTGAGGACTTAAAGGCACAGCACCGGTGCAGCTGCTATCAGTATAACAACGGCTTTCACATCTTCAGCAAATGTGTTTTGTGGACCTACTGTGTTCTCAGCAGTGACGCTCTGGAGGAGGACAATGTGTGGTTCCCCCTCTACAGGCACACAGTCTAGTGGGGGAGATAGATTTATCAATATAAAGACAAAATAGAATATATAACACTTAATAGAATATATAACAATAGATTATGTAAACACTTTGTTATGAAAACTTTGAGAGTGGAATGAATTCCTAGAAAATGCAGGGAAGGTGTGATCTTTGGATTTTGAAAGAGTGTAGTCTTCTATTCATGCCTAATGAAAGGATACCCCTTAGATAAGAACATAAATTTACAAAGAGGCAGTAACAATGTCTTGCTTAAGAGCCCTCTAGAGCCAGACTATCCAAGATAAGCCCCAAATCTTGGTCCTGCTCATTCTAGATGTTTGACCTTGTGCAAGTTACTCGCCCTCTGTGTGCCTCAGTTTCCTCATCTGTTAAAAGCAGATATAGCAGTACTGCCTCATAGGACTGGTGTAAGGGCTGAACAGTCAAATACATTTAAAATATTAGTGGTCAATAAATTTAAAAAGGAAACAAACCCAAATATCTCAAGTACAAAGTATAATGAAAATTGCCTTTTTAAGAGAAAAAAAAATTTGTATTATTTTCTTTAATTTTTATTTTACATTGGACTATAATTGATTTACAAAGTTGTGTTAGTTTCAGGTGTACAGCAAGGTGATTCAGGTATACAGATACATATATCCATTCTTTTTCAGATTCTTTTCCCATATAGGTTATTACAGAATACTGAGTAGAGTTCCCTGTGCTATACAGTAGGTCCTTGTTGATGATCTATTTTATATATAGTAGTGTGTATATGTTAACCCCAAACTCCTAATTTATCCCTCACCCCTACCTTTCTTCTTTGGTAACCATAAGTTTGTAGGATAAAAATATTTTGAGTTTGTTTCCTCTCACAATCAATAAATCAAAGACTACATGCGTATGTCTCAGTTGTATAGATAACCCCGTAGTTTTATAAAATGTGAGTTCTCAGGAGTTCATCAATTTTAACAGCAAAACACCCTAGACCTCTTTCACTCAAGAGTGCTTTCACATGTGAATTTCCTCAGGGCAGGCTCCCAGTGACATCTTCCACCTCAGACCTGCAGGATGCTGCAGGCCATTCCTTCTACCATGAAGCAGGAGCCAGAGAAATGACAGTCCCCACAGAGCATCTGTGACATCAGCAGGCCCTGCCTCTCTGCCCTGTCAGTTGCAGCATCTTCTTAGATCTGCCAGCCGTTGGGGTGAGAAGCCCCATCCGCTGGAAACTCCAAGCCATGTTCACTATCTGAGGGCTGCAGGGGTGGGAAATGGGTGTTTTTAAAAAAAAAAAAAAAAAAAAAAAGCACAAAAGAAGACATACACATAGAAACAGGTTTCTTCAAAACCTCAGTGTCCTAAAGCCAGATCCCGCATTTTTGGAGCAGGAAGCTGGAGAAGTTAGCAGAGTGCAATAAAATCTTCTTCAAAAATGAAACTCTCTGTTATGTTTAGCAGCTATTTTTATTAAGAGAAGCAAATATGCTCCCATAGGGAGTCACTTTTAATAACCTTTCATTGTTTTTAGCATATAACACTTATTCATCACAAGCAGGTTAGTAAATATAAAAAACTATGGAGAAGAAAGACCTACCGTATCTCCACTGTTGAATTTTGATGTATTTTCTTCCATCGGTTGAAAAAACATACACACTCGGAAAAGCAAGATTGATTACAATGTTGATGCAGTTTTTATTTCATTTTTTTCACCTAATGCAGCAATTCCCAAACTTTCTCAGTCCACAGCGCCAGTGAATCTGGTGTCTCAGTAATTTTGTCACAGCGCCCCCTAGGCAAAAAGAAATAGTTAATCATTTTATTTATTATTGATAAATACATAGTTCAATCCAAACAACTTAAGTATTTATGTCCTAACAAATAGTACACAAAATTAAGATATTTTATGTCATTCTGAAAGAAACACTGATGAAAATGTGCACATCTGCTGAGCACTGCACTTCTTCTTCAGCCTTGGAAGCAGGTTGGATCCCTCAATACCTCACACTCATTTCCTGTTCCATTGATTTTCACAAAGCCTGCTTTTTTCATCGTGACAACTGCCAAATGCACATCTTTACATTCAGTGATGTCATCAACAAGCATGTAGTGCAACTGAGTGTAGAACCTTGAACTACCTTGAGCTGGTAATTTACAAGGTGTCATGTCATATATACAGTGTTTAGATGAAGGGTGAAAAATATATTTGTTGTTAGAATCATGCACAAATAAGAAATGTTATAATAAAAAGTCTTGTCAACTTCAGAATTGTTTTTTAAAAAGGTTAGACATTGCTGTCTCCTTCAAAAATTTAAAATATCCTACCACACTCATAAGAGTTCACAGCAGTCCTCTGGGGCACTTGGATATACAGTTTGGGAACCATGAACCTAACGTATTGTTATATTTTCTGCAATATTATTTTTAGTGGCCACATTAGGACAAATGTGTCATGATTTGAAAACCCTCGTATTGTTGGAAATTTATGTTGATTGCTAGTTTATTTTTTATTGATAAGTTCATTATATTCAAAAGGGTAAGAAGTTCTGTTCTTTGATAGAAAAGTGGAATTTTTGAGGGCACAGTTACTACCTACTGAGTTATTTGGCTTGTTTACATTCTCACCTTGCAGTTTCAGAGCCCAGTTAGCCCAATTAGCTTGTAGCACCTGCAATCTTGAATGCTATGATTTTCCGTCTTCCAGATCCTATGATCTTCGTGGTTTTGTCAGTGATTTGGCTTTAGAAACAATAAGCCTAAAACAGGAAGCAATTTTGTAACCCATCGGCCATGCTTCACATTTCCAAGTTAATGACTAAAAATAAAGCCAAGGAGTTGACAAGACTTTGTAAATTAGCAACAACTGGAGAGAAATTAACCTAGAACACAGAAAACAATGCAGGCAAGTTTAAAAAAAAAATGGTCAAATTACCAAAACTCTGATTTTTGGTAGCTTCACACCAAAAACTTGGGCTCAGCGCTATCTCCTACCCCTTTGGTGAGCTTGGCTCAACAAGGAAAGACATCAATTTGCTACTCAGCTTTTCGCTTCTCTCCTTGGCACAGTTTTATAGACAACAGTTCAGGGTGGGAGTTACGTCTTCAGTTAAGGATAGATCCCTGCCCTGTGCTCGGTTAACATTCCCTCAGCTCCAGACTACATCTTCCTGCCTTTTAAGGTTATTATGTGAGTCAAGTCAAAGAAGAAAGAAAGAAAAAGAATAAAGGTGGTGATGGTGGGCATAATAATAGAGGTGGTTGGTGGAGGTGGGGATGGGCGTGGGGACAGTAGTAATAATACTTTTTTAAACCTTCATGAAAGGCTCCCTGTAGATGGAAAAAGCCTACAGCTATTTTGGGCCCAGTTATAAAGTTCAGTGTCTACAAACCAGTGTGAATATTGGGTACTTGTGTTTCTTGCTTCCAAATCTGCTGGTAACAGATTCTCAACGTGGTTTTCTCTGGGAGGGATGTGAACTCCCTCTGGGGAGCAGGGCTGGGGTTAATTGTACTAACACATTTGAATAGACAGATATGACCTCATCTGAGCCCTACTAAGCGAGGGTCGGTATGTCAACCTTATTTTACAGATGGGAAATCTGGGCTCAGAGCACACAGGCGCTTCGCACAGGCCACACAACCATCACATGGTAGAGCTGGACCTCAAAAACTGTGTTTAAGATGGATGGTAGTTGCTGAGGGTATAGCGGCCTTAGTAGCATATTACAAGGCAGGGCTGTGTGGAGAAACCAGAAATCTCAATTATCATGAGCACAGATGAGTTGGAAGAAACTCTGCTTGCATTATCTCTGTAAGTGGATAAGGGGAAGGAGGGGAAAAGATGAAAGTTTTCTACATGTCTTATGAGAGCACAGGGTAGGGAGGAAATATAGCATCTTTTGGGGGGACACAGTGCATCTCATTGGGGGAATTAGTTGGGATTTTGTTTTCAGAATATAGTAAGGAAGGAGAAATCTGATCCCAAGAGCAGAGAAAGGGGAGAGAGAATCCATTGATGGAATGGAAAAGTGGGACCTCCTTGTTAATGAATGAAAAGCAATGATGAAGGTTAGCCCAATCCTGGGCATTGCATGAAAACCTTCCTGTAAGCACCTTCCAAGCATTCAAGATCTCTTGATTTCTGATTTGTTCACTGCATAGATACCTTTAGTAGGTTTTCAATGTTTCGTTTGTTTCTCAAGCTGGGCATGGTGCAATGCTTGCTGAGATGTGAGATAACTAGCAGAGGCTAAAATGTTTATAGAATCGGACCAGATTTGAATTTCCCGACACAATTCTCCTATGCCTTATTTCTTTTTATAGCAAAAATTCTCTATTTCTGCCAAATTCCGAGAGAGGTATATTTAAGTCTCTCTCTAGGATTGTGATTTTTTTTTTAAACATCATTATTAAAGTATAATTGCTTTACAATGGTGTGTTAGTTTCTGCTTTATAACAAAGTGATTCAGTTATACATATACATATGTTCCCATATCTCTTCCCTCTTGCATCTCCCTCCCTCCCACCCTCCCTATCCCACCCCTCTAGGTGGTCACAAAGCACCGAGCTGATCTCCCTGTGCTATGCGGCTGCTTCCCACTAGCTATCTATTTTACATTTGGTAGTGTATATATGTCCATGACACTCTCTCACCCTGTCACATCTCACCCCTCCCCCTCCCCATATCCTCAAGTCCATTCTCTAGTAGGTCTGTGTCTTTATTCCCGTCTTGCCACTAGGTTCTTCATGACCTTTTTTTTTTTTTCCTTAGATTCCATATATATATGTTAGCATACTGTATTTCTTTTTCTCTTTCTGACTTACTTCACTCTGTATGACAGACTCTAACTCCATCCACCTCATTACAAATACCTCCATTTCATTTCTTTTTGTGGCTGAGTAATATTCCATTGTATATATGTGCCACATCTTCTTTATCCATTCATCCGATGATGGACACCTAGGTTGCTTCCATGTCCTGGCTATTGTAAACAGAGCTGCAATGAATATTTTGGTACATGACTCTTTCTGAATTATGGTTTTCTCAGGGTATATGCCCAGTAATGGGATTGCTGGGTCGTATGGTAGTTCTATTTTTAGTTTTTTAAGGAACCTCCATACTGTTCTCCATAGTGGCTGTATCAATCTACATTCCCACCAACAGTGCAAGAGTGTTCCCTTTTCTCCACACCCTCTCCAGCATTTATTGTTTCTAGATTTTTTGATGATGGCCATTCTGACCGGTGTGAGATGATACCTCATTGTAGTTTTGATTTGCATTTCTCTAATGATTAATGATGTTGAGCATTCTTTCATGTGTCTGTTGGCAATCTATATCTTCTTTGGAGAAATGTCTATTTCGGTCTTCTGCCCATTTTTGGATTGGGTTGTTTGTTTTTTTGTTATTGAGCTGCATGAGCTGCTTGTAAATCTTGGAGATTAATCCTTTGTCAGTTGCTTCATTTGCAAATATTTTCTCCCATTCTGAGGGTTGTCTTTTGGTCTTGTTTATGGTTTCCTTTGCTGTGCAATAGCTTTTAAGTTTCATTAGGTCCCATTTGTTTATTTGTGTTTTTATTTCCATTTCTCTAGGAGGTGGGTCAAAAAGGATCTTGCTGTGATTTACGTCATAGAGTGTTCTGCCTATGTTTTCCTCTAAGAGTTTGATAGTGTCTGGCCTTACACTTAGATCTTTAATCCATTTTGAGTTTATTTTTGTGTATGGTGTCAGGGAGTGTTCTAATTTCATACTTTTACATGTACCTGTCCAATTTTCCCAGCACCACTTATTGAAGAGGCTGTCTTTTCTCCACTGTATATGCTTGCCTCCTTTATCAAAGATAAGGTGACCATATGTGCGTGGGTTCATCTCTGGGCTTTCTATCCTGTTCCATTGATCTATATTTCTGTTTTTGTGCCAGTACCAAACTGTCTTGATTACTGTAGCTTTGTAGTATAGTCTGAAGTCCAGGAGCCTGATTCCTCCAGCTCCATTTTTCGTTCTCAAGATTGCTTTGGCTATTCGGGGTCTTTTGTGTTTCCATACAAATTGTGAAATTTTTTGTTCTAGTTCTGTGAAAAATGCCAGTGGTAGTTTGATAGGGATTGCATTGAATCTGTAGATTTCTTTGGGTAGCAGAGTCATTTTCAAAATGTTGATTCTTCCAATCCAAGAACATGGTATATCTCTCCATCTATTTGTATCATCTTTAATTTCTTTCATCAGTGTCCTATAATTTTCTGCATACAGGTCTTTTGTCTCCTTAGGTAGGTTTATTCCTAGATATTTTATTCTTTTTGTTGCAATGGTAAACAGGAGTGTTTTCTTAATTTCACTTTCAGATTTTTCATCATTAGTATATAGGAATGCAAGAGATTTCTGTGCATTAATTTTGTATCCTACAACTTTACCAAATTCATTGATTAGCTCTAGTAGTTTTCTGGTAGCATCTTTAGGATTCGCTATGTATAGTATCATGTCATCTGCAAACAGTGACAGCTTTACTACTTCTTTTCCGATTTGGATTCCTTTTATTTCTTTTTCTTCTCTGATTGCTGTGGCTAACACTTCCAAAACTATGTTGAATAATAGTGGTGAGAGTGGGCAACCTTGTCTTGTTCCTGATCTTAGTGGAAATGGTTTCAGTTTTTCACCATTGAGGACAATGTTGGCTGTGGGTTTGTCATATACGGCCTTTATTATGTTGAGGAAAGTTCCCTCTATGCCTACTTTCTGCAGGACTTTTATCATAAATGGGTGTTGAATTTTGTCGAAAGCTTTCTCTGCATCTATTGAGATGATCATATGGTTTTTCTCCTTCAATTTGTTAATATGATGTATCACGTTGATTGATTTGCATATATTGAAGAATCCTTGCATTCCTGGAATAAACCCCACTTGATCATGGTGTATGATCCTTTTAATGTGCTGTTGGATTCTGTTTGCTAGTATTTGGTTGAGGATTTTTGCATCTATGTTCATCAGTGATATTGGCCTGTAGTTTTCTTTCTTTGTGACATCTTTGTCTGGTTTTGGTATCAGGGTGATGGTGGCCTCGTAGAATGAGTTGGGGAGTGTTCCTCCCTCTGCAATATTTTGGAAGAGTTTGAGAAGGATAGGTGTTAGCTCTTCTCTAAATGTTTGATAGAATTCGCCTGTGAAGCCATCTGGTCCTGGGCTTTTGTGTGTTGGAAGATTTTTAATCACAGTTTCAATTTCAGTGCTTGTGATTGGTCTGTTCATATTTTCTATTTCTTCCTGGTTCAGTCTCAGCAGGTTGTGCATTTCTAAGAATCTGTCCATTTCTTCCAGGTTGTCCATTTTATTGGCATAGAGTTGCTTGTAGTAATCTCTCATGATCGTTTGTATTTCTGCAGTGTCAGTGGTTACTTCTCCTTTTTCATTTCTAATTCTATTAATTTGAGTCTTCTCCCTTTTTCTCTTGATGAGTCTGGCTAATGGTTTATCAATTTTGTTTATCTTCTCAAAGAACCAGCTTTTAGTTTCATTGATTTTTGCTATTGTTTCCTTCATTTCTTTTTCATTTATTTCTGATCTGATCTTTATGATTTCTTTCCTTCTGCTAGCTTTGGGGTTTTTTTGTTCTTCTTTCTCTAATTGCTTTAGGTGCAAGGTTAGGTTGTTTATTCGAGATGTTTCCTGTTTCTTGATGTAGGCTTGTATTGCTATAAACTTCCCTCTTAGAACTGCTTTTGCTGCATCCCATAGGTTTTGGATCGTCGTGTCTCCATTGTCATTTGTTTCCAGGTATTTTTTGATTTCCCCTTTGATTTCTTCCATGATCACTTCGTTATTAAGTAGTGTATTGTGTAGCCTCCATGTGTTTGTATTTTTTACAGATCTTTTCCTGTAATTGATATCTAGTCTCATAGCATTGTGGTCGGAAAAGATACTTGATACGATTTCAATTTTTTTTAAATTTACCAAGGCTTGATTTGTGACCCAAGATATGATCTATCCTGGAGAATGTTCCATGAGCACTTGAGAAAAATATGTATTCTGTTGTTTTTGGGTGGAATGTCCTATAAATATCAATTAAGTCCATCTTGTTTAATGTATCATTTAAAGCTTGTGTTTCCTTATTTATTTTCATTTTGGATGATCCGCCCATTGGTGAAAGTGGGGTGTTAAAGTCCCCTACTATGATTGTGTTACTGTCGATTTCCCCTTTCATGGCTGTTAGTATTTGCCTTATGTATTGAGGTGCTCCTATGTTGGGTGCATAAATATTTACAATTGTTATACCTTCCTCTTGGATCGATCCCTTGATCATTATATAGTGTCCTTCTTTGTCTCTTGTAATAGTCTTTATTTTAAAGTCTATTTTGTCTGATATGAGAATTGCTACTCCAGCTTTCTTTTGATTTCCATTTGCATGGAATATCTTTTTCCATCCCCTCACTTTCAGTCTGTATGTGTCTCTAGGTCTGAAGTGGGTCTCTTGTAGACAGCATATATATGGGTCTTGTTTTTGTATCCATTCAGCCAGTCTGTGTCTTTTGGTGGGAGCATTTAATCCATTTACATTTAAGGTAATTATCGATATGTATGTTCCTATTCCCATTTTCTTAAATGTTTTGGGTTTGTTATTGTAGGTGTTTTCCTTCTCTTGTGTTTCTTGCCTAGAGAAGTTCCTTTAGCGTTTGTTGTAAAGCTGGTTTGGTGGTGCTGAACTCTCTCAGCTTTTGCTTGTCTGTAAAGGTTTTAATTTCTCCATCAAATCTGAATGAGATCCTTGCTGGGTAGAGTAACCTTGGTTGTAGGTTTTTCTCCTTCATCACTTTAAGTATATCCTGCCACTCCCTTCTGGCTTGCAGAGTTTCTGCTGAAAGATCAGCTGTTAACCTTATGGGGATGCCCTTGTGTGTTATTTGTTGTTTTTCCCTTGCTGCTTTTAATATGTTTTCTTTATATTTAATTTTGGATAGTTTGATTAATATGTATCTTGGTGTGTTTCTCCTTGGATTTATCCTGTATGGGACTCTCTGTGCTTCCAGGACTTGATTAACTATTTCCTTTCCCATATTAGGGAAGTTTTCAACTATAATCTCTTCAAATATTTTCTCAGTCCCTTTCTTTTTCTCTTCTTCTTCTAGGACCCCTATGATTCAAATGTTGGTGCGCTTAATGTTGTCCCAGAGGTCTCTGAGACTGTCCTCAGTTGTTTTCATTCTTTTTTCTTTATTCTGGTCTGCAGTAGTTATTTCCACTATTTTATCTTCCAGGTCACTTATCCGTTCTTCTGCCTCAGTTATTCTGCTATTGATCCCATCTAGAGTATTTTTAATTTCATTTATTGTGCTTGTCATCGTTTCTTGGTTCCTCTTTAGTTCTTCTACGTCCTTGTTAAATGTTTCTTGCATTTTGTCTATTCTATTTCCAAGATTTTGGATCATCCTTACTATCATTATTCTGAATTCTTTTTCAGGTAGACTGCCTATTTCCTCTTCATTTGTTAGGTCTGGTGTGTTTTGAGCCTGCTCCTTCACCTGCTGTGTGTTTTTTTGTCTTCTCATTTTGCTTATCTTACTGTGTTTGGGGTCTCCTTTTCACTGGCTGCAGGTTTGTAGTTCCCGTTATTTTTGGTATCTGTCCCCAGTGGCTAAGGTTGGTTCAGTGGGTTGTGTAGGCTTCCTGGTGGAGGGGACTAGTGCCTGTGTTCTGGTGGATGAGTCTGGATCTTATCTTTCTGGTGGGCACGTCCACGTCTGGTGGTGTGTTTTGGGGTGTCTGTGGCCTTATTATGATTTTAGGCAGCCTCTCTGTTAATGGATGGGGCTGTGTTCCTGTCTTGCTACTTGTTTGGCATAGGGTGTCCAGCACTGTAGCTTGCTGGTCGTTGAGTGAAGCTGGGTCTTGATGTTGAGATGGAGATCTCTGAGAGATTTTCGCCATTTGGTATTACGTGGAGCTGGGAGGTCTCTTGTGGACCAGTGTCCTGAAGTTGGCTCTCCCACCTCAGAGGCACAGCCCTGATGCCTGGCTGGAGCAGCAAGAGCCTTTCATCCACATGGCTCAGAATAAAAGGGAGAAAAAATAAAAAGAAAGAAAGAAAGAAAGAGGATAAAATAAAATAAAATAAAGCTATTATAATAAAAAATAAGAAAAAAATTATTAAGAATAAATTTATTAAGAAAAAATTTTTTTTAATTTTTGAAAATAGATTTATTAATTTTTTATAATAAAAAATAAGAAAAAAATTACTAAGAAAAAAATTTATTAAGAAAAATTTTTTAATTTTTTAAAATAAAAAATATGAAAAAACTTATTAAAAAAATTTTTTTAATTTTTTAAAAATAGAAAATAAGGAAAAAATTATTAAGAAAACATTTATTAGGGAAAAAAAATATTTTAACTAAAAAAAAAAAAAGGACGGACCTAACCCTAGGACTAACAGTGAAAGCAAAGCTATACAGACAAAATTTCACCCAGAAGCATACACATATACACTCACAAAAAAAGGAAAAGGGGAAAAATTAATATATCCTGCTCCCAAAGTCCACCTCCTAAATTTGGGATGATTCGTTGTCTATTCAGGTATTCAACAGATGCAGGCACATCAAGTTGTTTGTGGAGCTTTAATCCGCTGCTTCTGAGGCTGCTGGGAGAGAGTTCCCTTTCTCTTCTTTGTTCGTACAGCTCCCAGGGTTCAGCTTTGGATTTGGACCCGCCTCTGCATGTAGGTCGCCTGAGGGCGTCTGTTCCCCGCCCAGACAGAACGGGGTTAAAGGAGCAGCTGATTCGGGGGCTCTGGCTCAGTCAGGCCGGGGGGAGGGAGCGGTAAGGAGGAGGCGGGGCGAGCCTGCGGCGGCAGAAGCCGGCGTGACATTGCAGCAGCCTGAGGCGCGCCGTGCATTCTCCCGGGGAAGTTGTCCCCGGATCACGGGAGCCTGGTCGTGTCGGGCTGCACTGGCTCCCGGGAGGGGCGGTGTGGAGAGTGACCTGTGCTCGCACACAGGCTTTTTGGTGGCGGCAGTAGCAGCCTTAGCGTCTCATGCCCGTCTCTGGGGTCCGCGCTGATAATCGCGGCTCGCGCCCGTCTCTGGGGTCCGCTCTGATAGCCGCGGCTCGCGCCCGTCTCTGGAGCTCGTTTAGGCAGCGCTTTGAATCCCCTCTCCTTGCGCGCCGCGAAACAAAGAGGCAAGAAAAAGTCTCTTGCCTCTTCGGCAGCTGCAGTCTTTTTCCCAGACTCCCTCCCGGCTAGCACCGAAGCCCGAGCCTCAGCTCCCAGCCCCCGCCCGCCCCGGCGGCTGAGCAGACAAGCCTCTCAGGCTGGTGAGTGCTGCTCGGCGCCGATCCTCTGTGCAGGAATCTCTCCGCTTTGCCCTCCGCACCCCTGTGGCTGTGCTCTCCTCCGTGGCTCTGAAGCTTCCCCCCTCTGCCACCCGCAGTCTCTGCCCGCGAAGGGGCTTCCTAGTGTGTGGAAACCTTCCCTCCTTCACAGCTCCCTCCCACTGGTGTAGGTCCCGTCCCTATTATTTTGTCTCTGTTATTTCTTTTGCCCTACCCAAGTACGTCGGGATTTTCTTGCCTTTTGGGAGGTCTGATGTTTTCTGCCAGCGTTCAGTGGGTGTTCTGTAGGAGCAGTTCCACGATTAGATGTATTTCTACTGTATCTGTGGGAAGGAAGGTGATCTCCGTGTCTTACTCTTCCGCCATCTTGCCCAGACCTCTCGGATTGTGATTTTTAATATACTTTTCTTGTAACATTTTATTCTCTGATGCTAGACTTCAGATGCAGTGTTGAGTTAAACTTTTTCTTGACTACGGGGCATACTGTCACTCTGGAGTGGGATTGCTGGGTCATGGGCATACGTACACTTAAATTTAGTGGCACCGCCAGATGGCGAACCAGAACAGTGACACCAGTGCACCCCAGCCAGTAAAGTACAGGAGTGCTCATCTCCTTACACCCTCACCATGCCTTGGCGTGATAGTGATAAACCTTTCTAATATTTTCAGCTCTAAGGAACGTGTCATTGTGGTTTTCATTTCCTCTCTCTGATTGCTAATATGTTTGATTATCTCTTCATATCACTGTTAACTGTTGGACCACTCGTTCTGTGAACTGCCTTTTTTTCAGATCGTTTGCCAATTTTCCTACTGGTTTTCCAGTCTTCTCAGTTGTGTTGCAAAACCTTTTTCATTAGTAAGTTTGTTCAGTGCATTTAATTTTAAATGCCCCCGTCTGATACGTACATTTCCAAACCTGATTTCTTTTTGTTTATGCTTATCTGATATATCCTTAACTAATACTGTATTTTTTTGTGTTAACATTTTTTTGCACATAGCATTTAGGTATTTGGTTTTATGACATTTTATCTTCACTCTGTCATTTATTAGAATTCAGTACATTTATATTTCAGTATCATGACTCATATGCTTGATTTTATTTCTGCCATATTAGTGTTTTATTTAATGTATATTATTATTTTATTCTTTTCCTTATTTTTTTGCTTATTTTCATCATTGCTTTTCATTCATTAACCTGGAGGCTCCACTTTTCCATTCCATCAATGGATTCTCTCTCCCCTTTCTCTGCTCTTGGGATCAGATTCCTCCTTCCTTACTATATTTTGTAAACAAAACCCCAACTAATTCCCTCAATGAGATGCACTGTGTCCCCTCAAAAGATCCTATATTTCCTCCCTACCCTGTGTTCTCATAAGATGTTTAGAAAACTTTCATCTGCTCCCCTCCTTCCCGTTATCCACACGATACGGATGCTTTTATTTCTCATACACCTCCCAAACTTTTTAATTTTGATGAAATTATTTTACATTTCTATCCAGCCCACCAGTTCCTCTGTTGAGACGTCCTCAGTACCCAGGCCTTGCTAACGTCCAGCTGCCCACTGGCCTCGGAAGCCATTTGGTGGAGAGAAGTAGACAGACTGGAATTGAACATGGAGAGGAAGGGAGCGATGTTTGGGTCATCGTGGTTCCAGAATCCTCCTCCTTTCTGCCTTCTGTGTTCCTTCCAAAGAGACCTGAATGCAAATTTCTATTCTTCCATTTCAGGTTACTTTGTTTCAACAAATGCCTGCCCCATGCTGCATGCTGGGGACGCAGCAGTGGATAACTCAGGCAAGAGTCCTTCCAGGAATGTTTACTCCAGAGGGGAAATAATTACAGATGTGGTCCAGAGATAGAACTCTAGAGGGATGTGATGGAACGGCAGTGTGTCCTTCTCACATTTCTGCTCTCCAGGCCCCCCTAGTTGTCACAACAAACCTCCTGCCCTGTTAGGTTCACTCTAAAGGTGTCCTATTCATTCCATTTCATCTTTAGACAATGTTTAACCAGTGCATACAAACAAGGGTGGCCAAGATGATGGGGAGTCTAGGTCAGAGGCAGTTTGGCAGCTGGTTGAGAACACTGGTAATCCTTGGTCAAAGACTCTGGGGAGGAAAGTGCAGGATGGCTTTCTTCAATCACTGAGTGGCTGCCCCACAGGAGGGGAATTCAGGATCCTCTAGGAATCCCCTGGAAGGAAATACAGGCAGAGCAAAGTAGAGCGAGCACAGAGAGGCCTCAGAGCTGCACACTGAGTAGAGCAGGATTTGGAAGCAGTGTGTGTTCTCTGGCAGTGGATGGGGCTGCCTTGGAAAGTATTGGCCCAACTACACACTTAGGAGGGAGCTGGACACAGCAGATGGGGCAGCAGTAAAGGCCAGGAAGGACTGGAGTAGAGACATTTGTTGGGAAACTTGGTGTCTGAGAGGCTGAGGACACCCAGGAAGGGGAAGAGTATTGGGAGGAGTGGAAAGGGAGTGGGTAGGAGGTTTGAGAAGTGTGGCCTTTGTTCAAGGGGAAGTCAGGAAAGAATATAATTGCTTTTCAATTATATCTTTACAAATCCTGGAGGACATCTAAGTTCCCTAAGATTGGATATAGCCATGCTTTTTTTTTTTTTCCCCCCAGATTTTTTTCTTCTCTTTTCCTCTCTAGTCCACCAAGAGTAAAACAATTAAGAATAGAGTCTACATTCCTTACCTCCTCTCAAAACCTTAGTCCTGAAACATATGCTATGTTATGAAATATTCATCTAGGCTTTCTTTAATTTGCTTGTACATTCTACTTATAGAACTGTGCCTGTCACCGGGCAGGTGCTCAATAAATATTTGATGATTGAATTAATACGTTCCAGCTCATAATAGTTTGTCATATGTATTAACACATGCCCCAGCAATAATACCTGGCGGGAGATCTTAACATAGAAAGTACTGCAGCCACATGGGGTAGAGCTGTTTCTTCAGATTATAATGTAGTAGGCTAATAAAATTTGGGAAGTTCCTGATTTTTTTTATCCGTATACATAACGTAACTTTAAACTTTACACGTTAGGCATTTAGCTCATCTGTTAAAGTTGTATTTACTGTACTAGTACAGCTTTACTCTAGATGGGCCCAAGCATTGTGCATTCCTAAGGGTATGCTGCCATCTACTGGTATTCGGGCCACATTACAAGCCTACCCATTTTTGTATACTTACAAAAGGCTTATTTTTCATTATATTAATATTAGCTCAATTGAAGGTTAAAAGTTGTATAATTTATTTTGATAGCCTTGACCTTTTCTTCCATGGTGTATCTTCGATTTCGGGACACACTTTAGAGGTTTAACAATCCTTTGATGCTTTGACAATTAAACGTGTTTAAAATTCTCACTTTTTGTTTTCCGTGATTTGGTAGCAAAGCCGTTGAAACAAGCGGCGGGATTCCTGTCTCCTTGTCTGGTTCCTGCAAACTGAATAAATCTTAGCCTCAGTTTCCTTATTTTTCAGTAATGGGTTTAATCGTTTGCTGTTTTTAACGCCAGCTCATGCCAGCACATCAACGGGCAGTGTAGAAAAATCATCTGGGAAGAGTTACTTAAAATACTAATTCCCAGGGTCCAGCCTCCAGAATTCGATTCAGTGTCTTTGAGAACCACTGAACTAACAGGTTTCTTTCGGTTGATTCCAGTTTTAAATTCTGGTTTTGTAAAGAAAGATGCTGCAGCGCCACCTAGAGGTCCTGAACAATTTGTACAGCCTCACGCTGAGAATTGGCTGAATGAATGTAGCAGTGGCGGCACCTGGAATTTCATGTTGCTACATCCAATAAGGACATACTGAAGCTTTAACTTGTCAGCTTTTCCAGTTATAAATGCAATAGTATTTGCATTTAATTAGTTACGCCGAGGCTGTTGTGAGATAAGTCAGTGTTATCCCATTGAGTCACTTGGAATAATTGGTTTGCTTTCCCTTTTGATTTATGACTTAGTCTTTTTTCTGAACTCTGTTATGCCTCTCAGCCTTATTGTGCCAGAATCACACACAATTGCGGTGGTCCAGCTTTTTGCAATTATCTATATTTTTACACACAACTCCAGGAAGACCAAAGTGAAGGAATGAAAGACTTGCAGAGGAAAATGGCAATTTCTCACTCCTCCTCATTCCTACTGGTGAGAAGCGGCAGACAGCCGAGGAATCCAACAGCTTTCCTCCACCCCCTGCCACCCACCCCAGACTTCTATCCTTAGGGTCTAACTGCCCACAGAGAGCTAAGTTTATCAGGCCCCTCGGGAAGGAGACATGCTTTTCTTGGGTCACGGGCCCTGTCTGGGCAATGAACCCCTTTTGTACCATAGCGCCTCGCTTCCCAAGGTGCAGGCCACAGGCCAGCCTCAGCATCCCCTGGGAGCTCCTTAGATGCAGAATCTCAGGCTCACCCCAGACCTGCTGAATCAGAATCTGCATCTCAACCAAATGCCCAGGTGATGCACGTGCACGGTAAAGTTTAAGAAGCACCGTCATAGAGAACACAGAGGTTTTAGCCAGAGAACTCTGATTTGCCTCCCAATGTGCTGCTTCCCTTTGCTGCATCCCCAGGAGCATCAACTAGTCTAAAAGGATGAACACCAGGCAGATCTGGCTTTGGCATTAGAATCTGCCACTGACCACCGCTGTGGTCTGGGCAGCTCCTTCATCGCTCTCTGCCTCCAATTCCTGGCTGTAATATGGGGGCTGTGATACCTACTTCGGGGAGTTGCAGGCTAATGTATGTAAAGCACCTGGCCTAATGCCTGCCTCATAGTCTGCCCTTTATGAGTATCTGTTCCTTCTCTACCCACCCACCCCCACTCCAGGTGAAAATGTAGTTGAGTATAGTTTCAACATGGTTTTGTTCTTTGACACTTTTCCTAGCAGAGGTGGTGTCTACTTCCCCTCCCCATGATTCAAGCTGGGCTCTGATTCCCTGATACCCAGGAGAATGTGTGGGAAGTGCCACCGCAGGACTCTCGGGGCTGGATGAGGATAGGCCCTGCAGCTTCCATCTGGTTCTCCCATGATGCAAGCTCTGGGAGGAGCCCGGCATGGTGTAAGAAACTGCCACCCTGGAGAGGCATCATGTAGGTGCTCGGACAGCCTGTCTGAGCTCCCAGGCAGGAGTTGCCACCAGCTGCCATGTGAGTGAGCATCTTGGACGTCCAGTCCCTGTGCCTGCCGCCCCAGACAGCATCTGACTGCAGTTACAGACAACTGGCCAGCCGACGCCTTTTCCAAGTGCCTGACCCACACAATTATGAGCAAAATACCAGTTGTTTGGGGATCATTCATTATGCGGCTTTGGGATTCTTTCATTTATTTCTTCAACAAGAGACCTAAGTCAGGAGTCAACAAACTAAACCTACTGGCCAAATCTAGCCTGCCATCTGATTTGGGGTTGTCGTTGTTGTTGTTGTTAACAGACATTATTTTTTAGAGCAGTTTTAGGTTCACAGCACAACTGAGCAGAAAGTAGGGAGATTTCTCATACACCCCATTGCCTCACATACGCAGTCTCCCCCACTATTAACATCTCACATCAAAGTGGTACATCAATTACAATGGATGAACCTGCACTGACACATCATTACCACCCAAAATCCATAGTTTATGTCACAGTTCACCCTTGGTGTTGTACATTCTATGGATTTTCACATGTATCCATTATTATTATATCCTACAGAATAGTTTCACTGCCCTAAAAATCCTCATGCTCTGCCTATTCATTCCTCCCTCTTCCCTAACCCCTTGGCAACCACTGATCCTTTTACTGTCTCCACAGTTTTGCTTTTTCCAGAATGCCGCATAGTTGGAATCATATAGTGTGTAGCCTTTTCAGATTGGCTCTTTCACTTAGTAATGTGCATTTAAGGTTCCTCCATGTTTTTTCATGCCTTGATAGCTGACTTGTTTTTAGTGCTGAATAATATTCCATTGTCTGGATGGACCACAGTTTATTTATCCATGCACCTACTGAAGGACATCTTAGTTGTTTCCAAGGTTTGGCAATTATAAATAAAGGCACTATTAATATTTGTGTGCAGGTTTTGTGTAGACACAAATTTTCAAATCATTTACATAAATACCAAGGAGCACGATTGCTGGATCATATAGATGAATCTGCTTAGTTTTGTAGGAAACCACTAAACTGTCTTCCAAAGTGGCTGTACCATTTTGCCTTCCTACCAGCAATGAATGAGTGTTCCTGTTGCTCCACATCCTCGCCAGCATTTGGTGTTGTCAGTGTTTTGAATTTTGGTCATTCTAAAGGTGTGTAGTAGTATCCCATTGTTCTATTTTGCAATTCTCTAGTGACATATGATGTTAAGCATCTTTTCATACAGTTAATTGCCATCTTTGGTGAAATTTCTGTATATCTTTGGTGAAGTTTCTGTCAGGTCTTTTGCCCATTTTTAAATTAGATTGTTCATTTTCTTATTGTTGAGTTCAACAGTTTTTGGTATGTTTTGGATAACCGTCTTTTGTCAGATGTGTGTTTCGCAAATATTTTCTCCAAGTCTGTGTCTTGCCTTCTCTTGACAGTGTCTTTCACAGAGCAGAAGTTTTTAATTTTAATGAAGTCCAGCTTATTGAGTCTTTCTTTAATGGATCATGCCTTTGGTGTTGTATCTAAAAAGTCATTGCCATGCCCAAGGTCATCTATCTAAATTATCTTCTGGAATTTTATAGTTTTGCATTTTACATTTGGGTCTATGATCCACTTTGAGTTAATTTTTGTGAAGGGTATAAAGTCTGTGTCTAGATTCATTTTTCTTTTTTTTTTGCATGTGGATGTCCAGTTGTTCCAGCACTATTTGTTAAGAGATTATCTTTACTCCATTGTATTATATTTACTCTTTTGTCAAAGATCAGATGACTATATTTATACAGGTCTGTTTTTATACACTCTATTCGGTCCCATTGGTCTATTTCTCTGTTCTTTCACCAATATCGCACTATCTTGATTACTATAGCTTTATAATAAGTCTTGAAGTCAGGTAGTATCAGTCCTCTGACTTGGTTCTTCTCCTTCAATTTTGTGTTGGCTCTTCTGGATCTTTGCCTCTCATATAAACTTTAGGATCATTTTGTCAGTATCCACAAAATAACTTGCTGGGATTTTGATTGGGATTGCATTGAATTTAGAGATCAAATTGGGAAGAACTGACATCTTGACAATATTGAGTCTTCCTATCCATGAACATAGAATATCTCTCCATGTGTTTGTTCATCTTTGGTTCTTTCATCAGAGCTTTGTAATTTTCCTCATATAGATCTAGTACATATTTTGTTAGATTTCTACCTAAGTATTTCATTTTAAAGTACACAAATGTAAATGGTATTATGTTTTTAATATCAAATTCCTCTTGTTCATTGCTGGTATATAAGAAAGTGATTGACTTTTTATATTAACCTTTTATCCTATAACCTGGCTATAATTGCTTTTTAGTTCCAGGAGGTTTTCTGTCAGTTCTTTCAGATTTTCTGCATAGACAGTCATGTCATCTGCAAACAAACAGTTTAATTCCTTCCTTACCAATCAGGATACCTTTTATTTCCTTTATTTATCTTATTGCATTAGCTGGAACTTCCAGTACAATATTAAAAAGGAGTGGTAAGAAGGGACATCCTTGCATTGTTTCTGATCTTAGCAGTAAAGCTTCTGGTTTCTCACCATTAAGTATGGTGTTGGTTATAGCTTTCCTGTAGATGTTCTTTATCAAGTTGAGGAAGTTTCTCCTAATCCTAGTTTTCTGAGAGTTTTTAATCATGAGTTAGTGTTGGATTTTGTCAAATGCTTTTTCTGCATCTATTGATATGATCATGTGATTCTTCTTCTGTTGATGTGGTAGATTACATTAATTGATTTTTGAATGTTGAACCAGCCTTGCAGACCTGGGATAAATCTGTGGTCATGATGTATAATTCTTTTTATGCATTGATGGATTCAATATGTTAATGTTTTATTGAGGATTTTTACATCTCTGTTCATGAGAGAGATTGATCTGTGGTTTTCTTTTCTTGTGATATCTTTGTCTAGTTTTGGTATGAGAGTAATGCTGGCCTCAGAGAATGAGTTGGAAAATATTCCCTCTGCTTCTATTTTCTGGAAAAGATTATAGAGAATTGGTATAATTTCTTCCTTAATTATTAGGCTCTGGAAAAAAAACAACAACAGTACTTTAGCTCTGGTAAAATAGTTTCTCTTGAGGGCAGGCCTTATTAAGAAGAACAGAATGCTCTGGCATTTTTCAAATTGGTTTCTTTTTTCCTCCCGCTGTGGGAATCAGGGGTGGATTTTTCTCTGATATTTACTGTGAGAACTTGGTTGAGCTCCTAGAGGTAAAACTCACAAAAGTGTGGGAAACCAACCCCCCCCCCGCCATGACTGGATCCCCCTGAAGTTTTTAACTCTCAGACTTGTCCACACTGAGCCTCCAGCAAGTTGTCAGTTAGAGTCCAAGATTTCCTATTGTGGCACTAGTTCCCATGGAGGTTTCTGCTCTGTTAAGTTGTGATTCTCTGTATTCACCCATCTCTCCAATTTGGGGGGGGCAAAAGTTTGCCCTGTGACCTCACTGCTCTGATGGAGCTACAAAGAACTATTGATTTTTTCAGTTTGTTCAGCATGTTACTTGTTAGGATGGAGTGGCAACTTCTAAGCTCCTTACATGCTGGACCAGAAACCGGAAGTCTGGTTTTTGTAAATAAAGTTTTATTGGAACATAACCACACTCATTCATTTTCATATTGTTTCTGGCTGCTTTAGTGCTACAGTGGCAGAGATGAGTCGTTGCCATAGAGACCATTTGGCACACAAAGCCAAAAAGACTTACTATTTGGGCATTTACAGAAAAATTGTGTTAATCCCTGTTCTAGGTGATAGGGGTCTAATGATATGTAAAATAAAGTTTCTGTTTTTTGTGGAGTTTATATTCTAATGAGGGAGAGATAAAGTAAAAGCTAATAAATATCAGGTGGTGATAAGTGCCAGGAGGAAAAATAAAGGGGACAAAACGTGAGAGGGAAGGGAATAGACAGGGTGGTATGGGAAGAGCTGGTGGTATTTCAGCAGAGGTGGGAATGAGGTGAGGGATCAAGTCTGGGAAATGTGCTCTCCAGGCAGAGAAGACAGGATGACAACCAGTGTCAAGGTGAAGTAAGCTGGGAGGAGCAGCAGCCTGGAGGGCAGGGGGGCCTCAGGGCCCTGAGGTCAGACCTCAGTGAGAACTTTGGATTTGGACATTCACCATCCATTCTGCTTCAGAGTTTGATTAACATGAACCACTGAGGTGTTTTCCGTAATGGACCAGGCACCTTGGGTTTCCATAATGGAGCTGAATAACATTGTTCATACCTGTTTAAAAATTTTTTTAAGAAGAGAACAGAACTGTCTCAGGATGGGTTCCCTGGAGGAGACTTTAAGGCAAAGATTCATGTGCAAAGGATTTATGAAGGTTGTGATCCCAGGAAAAACTGTTCAGAGAGCAAGGGAAACAGGCAGAGAGAAGGAAGAAAGAAGCTCAGCAGTAGGGCAGTTTCAGGCAAATTCCCAGCCTCAGCCTGGTCCCTGGGGAGCCCTGGAGCATAAATGACTCCTTTGAGTTTATTCCCTGTTGAGGCAAGGAGCTAACTCTCACATTCCCACCACAGGCAGGCTGGCTGAGGGCCCCTCCAGGTCCGGGGAACCGTAGATTCCCAGGCACTACTGCTATCTGTCTACGCAGGCAGAGTGGCCCCAAGGGCAATCCTTGGAAGATGAGTTACAGGAGCAAGTCGTTAGAAGCAAAGCACACAGAGGCCAAGGGAGGGACACACGGGTACAGTAAGAGAGACCCAGCATATCCAAGCAGGTTATCAGCAGTGTCTGCTACAAAGACTGGAGGAGAAATTAGAAGAAGAAAGAGGAAATACCTTAGGATCTTGTGAATATGTCCGCACCTTATATTTGCCTATTTGTAATTCAAATATCAGGCACATCTCCTGTATTCGATTCAGTTAACTCTATTAACTATATGATTCTGGGTAAGGATGGGGCAAGCACACTGTGCAGGCTGGTTCTCCAGTCGGGGAATGCCAGCCCACACCCAGCAATGTTGTTTCAGAAAGTCAGAAAGTACAGCAGAGATAACAGATAGCACCGGCCCTGTGTGTGAAGCCACATTCAAACTCTACCTGGGGCAGCAAAATGGGAGGTGTTTAATGATAGTCTGGAGGACAGAGGCCATACCTTTGACATCCTCCTTAGTGGCTAATCTGGTTTTGAATACATTCAATGTAAAAACTATTGTGGACTTTATTAGCCCACCGTACACCCTTGTGTTTGTGTATAGCAGCGTGATTTCAGCCTTATCCGCAAGGTACTTTACTTAGATGCCTTTTAAGCACCTTAAGTAGCTGCAGTTGCTTTTACCGTTTCCAACACCAGGGGGCAGACTTGAGTCTGAAATCTGATGTATGTCCTTAGAAAACAATAGCTGAGTGTAATTTTTAAAGAAAATAAAACAAAAAACAAAACCCACTACGCTTGGCTACCTCCAAGGAAATTACCATCCGGTATTTTACTTCTTTTAGTTTCATGGGCTGGTTACAAGCCTTCTGTGGACTAGATTTAGAAGTGTTGCTATCCATCTGTCCTGTCTGTTTTTTCTACTCCATTTGGGATAATTTTTGAGAATTCTTTTGTTTTAAATGGGAGAATACATTATCTGTGTTGAAGACCGACCAGCTAATATAGGGCCACAATTTCCAAATTCCTAGAATAGAAAGTTTGCCAAAGTTAGTCATTTTTTCATGTGTTCTTGCTTTGCTAGTGTAAAATCTTTCAGTAGAGCATGCCCAGTGGCCAAATGCAGACAGGCCCTGATGTCCGTGCCTCTGACGGCCTTGACTGCTGGTCGCAGAAGGTTGGCTTCAGAGCTCGAGGGCCATGGGCTCATTTGCCTGGTGTGATTCCCTCATCATAAATGTCAGCCTCGCAGAGGGAAAGGAAGGGTTGCATCTGTGCCTGCTTGGCCCCTTTTGGTGTCTTTGCCCTCAGCTGGAATATGTGGGCAACTGTGCAGGGTAAAACTGTGATGTGTCTGATTCTCATCAGTCTGGAAGGCGGTGACACTAGCTCGGTTGCTTAGGGCAGCACAAAAGGGCTCCAACTGCAGGTGACCTCCTCGTGTGACTCATGCTTACGGCTCAGACTCTGCCTGATGACCACCTAGTCAGTTGGCAAGTGAGAGCTGCTGGCCTGGGCCTGGGGAAAGGAAGGCAAGACCATCTTTATTGCTAAAGAGACCACGTGGAGAATGCTCTACACACACACACACACACACACACACACATCAGCAGGTCATCAGTTCCCTGTTACCCAAAGCCCGGTGTCTGGCTATAAAGGGAAGCCCTTCTCTGGTCCTGGGAAGGGGGTTGAATTCATACCTTCCAGATAAAGAGTATCACTTGGTGAAGAGGCATCATTAATTTGCTCATTTGGGAGATGCTTTGCTTTATTCTTCATCACACTGAATAGCTTCATTTCCCTTTCTCCTCTTTCAGTCTCGTTTCTATTACCAGTGGCATCTGATGAAGGAACAGCAGCTGGACAGTTTAATTTATTAGGGTTGTCAAGGCCAATCTACCACTGATAATAGAACACGGTGGAAGTGGACCCGTCCAGAAAAGCAGATTTAATCTAAATGATTCAAATCGTGTTTCAGCAGCTTCCTATAAATTAATTCATTTTAAATTAATTCATTTTAGAGTCTTCCTATTAATTTTGTTTAAATATGAGACTATGTGCACATTACACAGGAATTTTTCTTTAAAAAAATACCTTGTCAGATTTTGCAGAGAAGATATTTGATATTGAAAATATTTCCCTCTGGTTTTGAAAACAAGATTGAAAATCAAATAAGAAGACATTACACGGGATCAAGGGTGTCTGAACACCTTGTCCGACTTAGAAAGAGCTGAGGCTCGCTGATCACCTTAAATCCACTCCAGGAAGGAGCATTTGCACCTCGTGTTCTTGGACTGTGTGGCTGTCCTCTGAGATCGGGAATCCTCTTGGCTAAAGCATTCATGGAAATTCCTTTACTTTTCACTTTCGTTTCAAATAGTCTCAAATTTACACAGAGGTCGTAAGCACCATATAAAGAACTCTGTCCTGAATCTGTTGAGAGTAAGTTGTCAACCCAGTGCTCCAACACCTCCAAATCCCATAGTGTGTTTTTCCTACTGAAAAAGAGCATCTTCTAAATAGCCACATGCCACCATCTACATCAGGACATTAACACCGAGACTTTACAGCCATTTAATCCTCAGGCCCCAGTAAGGTTCTCCAGTGTCCCAGTAACAGCCTTTATAGCAAAAGGATCTAGTTGAAAATCACCTGTTGTGGGGAATTCCCTGGCGGTCCAGTGGTTAGGACTTGGCGCTTTCATTGCTGAGGCCCAGGTTCAATCCCTGGTCAGGGAACTAAGATTCCACAAGCCCCACAGTGTGGCCAAAAAAAAAAAAAAAGAAAGAAAGAAAAAAGAAAATGACATGATGAAATGTTGCATTTAGTTGTCACATCTCTTTAGTCTCATTGAGTCTAGATGAGGTCCTCAGCCTTACTTTATCTTTCTTGACCTTGGCACTTCTTCATGACCTAGGCAACTCATTTTACAGAATGTCCCTTGATTTGGTTTTTTCTGCCGCTTCCTTGTAATGGGGTTCAGGTGATATACCTTTGCAACCCTATCAGAGAAGTGATTCTGGGTCTTCCTGTTGCATCTGGTCAGTTTCAATGTATCCCGTTGCTGGTGGGGCTCACTCGATGAAGGTGGGGTGTGCCAGGGTTCCCCACTGTAAAGTTACTCTTTTCCCCTTTGTAATTAGTAGTAAGTATTGGAGGGGGAGGTCATTTGAGAAGATGAAATACTGTCCTTCATTTTTAAAACAGCCATCAGCAAAAGGTTTTTTGATCCTAAATGTTAGTTGCTTTTCTAAAAAGGCTTGGCTTTCTTAAATTTTTTTTTTTTTTTTTGCAATACACATAGAGGGAAATTAACTCTGGGTGTCTCTGTATTTCTCATTCGGTGAGGACACAAGCCCTAGGAATGCTTAAAAGCCAAGCCTACACTCCCCCACTTCCACTTTTTAAAAAAAGTCTTGATGTTTAAGATTTATACAGAAAAGTGCACAAATTATAAATGAACAGCCCAACACATTTCAACAAAGGGACACACTAGAATCACCATATTCTAGCACCTACCCCCTACCCCAACAGATGCCAACCCTGTGCCCCCTTCCATTCTCAGTCACACCCAAAGGTAACCACTGTCCACCATAGATTTTGCCAGTTTTGGGACTTGACTTTAATGGAATTGTACAGGATCTGCTCTCTTGTGCCTAATTTTTTCTGGACTGTTTTTAAAATTGAAGTGTAGTTGATATACAGTGTTTCAGGTGTACAGCAAAGTGATTCGGTTTTATATATAGGTGTGCATATATATATGTGTATATATATATTCTTTTTCAGATTCTTTTCCATTATAGGTTATTACAAGATATAGAATATGGTTCCCTGTGCTATACAGTAAGCCCTTGTTATTTATCTATTTTATATATAGTAGTGTGTATCTGTTAATCCCAAATTTCCAATTTATCCGCCCCTCCCCCCCCCCCACCACGCCTTTCGCCTTTGGTAACCGTAAGTTTGTTTACTATGTGAGTCTATTTCTGTTTCGTAAATAAGTTCATTTGTATCATTTTTCTAGATTCCACATATAAGTGATAGCATATGATCTTCATTTTTCTCTGTCTGATTTATTTCACTTAGTGTGATAATCTTAGTTCCATCCATGTTGCTGTAAATGGCATTGTTTCATTCTTTTTATGGCTGAGTAGTACTCCATTATATATATATGTGTGTATGTGTATAAATATACCACATCTTCTTTATCCATTCATCTGTCAATGGAAATTTTGGTTGTTTCCATGTCTTGGCTATTGTAAATAGTGCTGCTATGAACATTGGGGTGCATGTAACTTTTCGAATTATGATTTTCTCTGGATATATGCCCAGGAGTGGGATTGCTGGATCAGATGGTAGCTCTGTTTCTAGTTTTTTAAGGAACTTCCATACTGTTCTCCATAGTGGCTGCACCAGCTTACACTCCCACCAACAGTGTAGGAGCGTTCCCTTTTCTCCACACCCTCTACAGCATTTATTATTTGTAGACTTTTTGATAACGTGCCTAACATCCTTCACTCAATATCACTCAAGATTTGCTCTCATCTGTGCCATCCTATACAGTTGTCATTACTGTCCCTCCCAGGTCACCATCCAGATTAGGGGTCTCTTATTCCTTCATTTATTCCCCAAACACCTACAGAACATCCAGAACATTAGGTAGAGACTGGCCCTGGTAGACAAACTTTGCTGCCCTGTTGCTTAGGGGGATAATTCTGACATGCATTCTGCACGCATCCTTACAGGGGCCACTACAGGACTGAGCCCCAGTCACCCACAGTGGTAAGCAGCTCGTTCATGCACCCATTTCGGATTTCTCTCATTTCCTCTGCCCTTTCCTCAGTCTCTCCATGGATTCCTGGAATCTTCTCCCATGTAAAGAACCTGCACTAAAGACCTTCGTTAGGGTCTGCTTTCAGAAGAACCCAGATTAGGATACCTGTTCTCTCTGCAGTTCCCTGATGGGGTACCAAATTCCTCTGAATAGGGTAACATCCCAGGTAACACCCATGGTTGCTTGTACAAGCCCTGGGTTTTTCCCTCCCTCCCACAGGATGCTTGGTTTCAGCATTCAGTGGCCCCTCTGAGGGAAGAAAATAGTGTCAAGACAATCAGGCGTCTTCCTCTTCTCTCCAGAGTATAAGGAGGGAGGAGAAAGGCTGGTGTTGGTGTGTGGGTGACAAAGGGGCAGAGTTTCCCAAGTTTGGAGGCAACCATTTTGAATAGGGATTTAAAACTCTTTAAGAGCAAAAGCTTTTGGATCTAAAGCAACCTAGCTTCAAACCTTGATTCCTCCACTTAAACAGGCTGTGTGACCATGACTGAGTAAGCTAACCTCCATACCCCACTTTCCTCATGTCATAGGGTGATAATAATTCTGCCAATCTTACAGGTTGTTGAGTGGATTAAATTTGAAAATGTATGTAAAGCCCTTAACATAAATCCCAAAAGATAATCTTTTTTTTTTAGCCATGTGGATGTGCTGGCTGGAAGGCCTGGGTTCAATTACACAGCTTTCCTACTTACTGGGTCAGGTCTCAGTTCCACATCTGTAAAATGGGGATAATAGTAGTACAGACCTCATAGAGTCATTATGAAGATTAAATAGAGAGAGAAACAGAGAGGGGTGGAGGGAGGGAGAGAGAGAGAACTTTAAACAGTGTGTAACACATTAAAAGCACTAGAAAATCTAGAAAAACTCGAATCCAGAAGCTGTTTAGAGACAGGGTCTTGGAGGACGGTCATGGCCTGTGGCTCCAGAGGGTGTGGGCTGACTAATATGCAGAAGGGACATTGGCTACTCACAATGAACAATGTGGAAAGACAGTCCTGAATTTTCCTCTGGGGCAGAAGCCCTGTGTGAATTGGAGACCAGCTAAGGGGAGACAGAAACCCTCAGGTACCAGGAGGTACTGATTCTCTGATTAAAGTAGGACAGAACTTGAAGCCTTTGGGGAATGAGGTGGCATAAGGGGAAGGGATTTGCAGAAACGGGAGGAAGAACAGAGGAGAAGGAGTGGATAGAAATGGAGAAATGAATGGCCGCCTCTCCCCACCAGGTAAAGCTGGCTGCTGCTTACATGTCCTCCCTCCCCACCTAGAGGCACTTCTGGGAGAGGCCAGAGGGCATCCCTCCCTAAGTGTTCCATCTACCCAGAAAGCCATTATGTCATTGGCCAGGTAGCTAATAGGGATTTTGGCTATTTTTGTATCTAGAGGCAGCTGTGATCTTTCCTCTCCAGGCCACTATACCTACCAGCCTGCTATGTTTTGTGATGCTTCTATGTTGGAAGTGGTCCCATCCAGCTTCCTGGGTTCTGTGCCAAGACCAAATGGGGTAAAATAAATCAACTTGGCTTTTCCATTAAAGACTCCTCTGTCTCAACCATCTGTGATTTAGGGGAATAGGAACTAAAGTGCATGACTGATTGTACATGTTATTTTTCTTTTGTTCATTTGCTTGCTTGCTTTTTGTTTTTTTATTTTGTTGTATTGTTTTCTGATTAAAGACTAGATTAAGTAAATGGCTATTTTTGCCTGCAAAAGCTGTATTACATATCAATTCATGCAAGATGAGGAATTCCTTGGATTAAGTTCAAATTATTCCCTGAGAGGAAAGCAAACTTTGGTTGATAAAGTGGGTCCTTTCGGCATTTTGCTCAGATGCTGTGGTCATGTTTGACTGATTTGGAGCAGCTCTGAAATCTCAGCTCTGTCAAATGTTGCATGTAAACCAAGCTTTTTACTAGCTTCCAATGTAGCATGGAAAAGTCCTGCAGTGCAAAATGATTAAAGAAGTGCAAAAGAAATCTTTAGATTCTGAGGAACTGACTGACAAATCAGCCTGAAGCTTTATCTATAAAGATGATTAATCCGTGGCATGTGAGCATCTGTACTAAGCACTTCCCAGACACCAAGGGGCTCTGCTCCACCTGAATATAATGGGGCTAGCCATGGGCAATGTGATTCCCTAGGTTGTATATTAGGGAGGTTCGGAGCAAAGGCTTTGAATTCAGACAGTCCTGGAATTTAATCCTGACTTCATCACTGTATTAGTCAACTATGGTTTCAAAAATGCTGCCTAACAAACAACCTCCAAAATGTAATGGCTTATAAGTACAAACACTTATTTTTCTTACTCTTGGGTCTGCAGGTTGGTAGGGTCACTCTGCTTCAAGCTTCAGGACAGCTGAAGTTGGCTTCAGGGTTTAGGTTGGGTTCAAGTCCGTTTTGGATGCCTCTTGGTATTCTTGGATGAGCAAGTGCCCAAGTCAGGTTCTTTTCAGGGAAGATGGCAAGAACTCAAGGAACCAAGCCAAACCATGCAAGCACATGAAAGCCTCTGCTTGTGTCTATTCACCAACACTTCAATGGCCAAAGCAAGACCCATGGCTAAGCTCAAAGTCAATGGATTGGGGATATATATATTCCACATACTCTACTGAGAGACACTAAAAAGTCATGTACAAAGGGTTGAATTTATAATCATTACGGGGAGGGGGGTGAAGAATTAAAACAATATTTCATCTATTACAACCATTAACAAGCTTCAAACCTTGATAACTTCTCTTTGGTCATTTGTAACATGAGGCATAATAGTACTTGCCTCCTAGAGCTGCTGGGAAGATTAAAAACAATAGATGGAGGATAGCACATAGTGAGTGATTAATAAAGGGTACCTTGATTGTAACAGATCTGCCCTTTCCCTTTGGACTCTTTTTCTCTCCTGATCTCTTCTCTCCACCATCCCACCAGCAGCACTTTCCTCCTTCAATTCCTGAATTCTCCTGCGTGGCCTCTTCTCATTTCCAGGACCAATTCAAATAATTATAATTGCACATGAGGTTAGGGCAATGTGGACATCTTGGTGTTTATGCTGTGGGAAAGAGATCGAAATCCAGAAATCAGCTTTATGATTGTGAAGCCCCATTTGCTAACGAGGCCTCATATAATACACACCTCCACCACACCCTCCAGCTTAAGTATAAGAAAGAGCTCTGCAAAGCTGATATTGATCCAGGGGAGGGAGGATCACTTCCACATACACTCATCACATACCAGTATGGTGTCAGAATGGGATTGCTGACCTCTAGACAAGGAGTTCTGGGTCCTTGACACATGGAAGTAGAAGAATACCCAAGCCATGCAGACAGGAAGACTGTCCAGAAAAATAAAGAGAAGGGTCCTCAAGCCATGCACTCGCCCTAACCCTTCTCCCTTCCCTCCATCAGATAAGCCACACTCCCTGTCACATGCAGACAAGTGAGTAGCGGAGGCAAGAGAATAAAAGCATTATTCCAGTGGAAGACCCGTCATGGAAACATGAGGACAGAGGAGAAGCAGTTTCCCTGACAACCTGTTTTACAAATGAGGAAGTTTAATCCCTTGCTGGGAGCTTTCTCAATAAAGTAATCTATTATCACAAATAAGGTTGTGTAACAAAGCACTCCAAAACCAAAGAGCTTAAAACATGCTGAAAACTACAAAGTATTCCTGAAAGAAATTAAAGAAGACATAAATAAATGGAAAGACATTCTGTGTTAATGGATTAGAAGACTTAATATTGTTAAGATGACAATACTACACAAATTGATCTACAGATCAATGTAATCCCTATCTAAATCTCAGCAGTGTTTCTTACAGAAATAGAAAAACCCATCCTGAAACACATATGGAATCTCAAGGGACCCCCAAATAACCAAACATTCTTCTTAAAGAACAAAGTTTGGGAACTCACACTTAGTGATTTCAAAACTTACAAAACAATAAGAAAACTATTACAATAATAAAAACCGAAGTATGGTGCTGGCATGAGAATAGACATCTAAACCAATGGAAGAGAATATAGAACCCAGAAACAAACCCTCACATTTTTGGTCAAATGATTTTTGATAAGGGTGTCAAGACCATTGGATGGGGAAAGAGCAATCTTTTTAACAAATGGTACTGAGAAAACTGGATATCCATATGCAAAAGAATGAAGTTGGAGGCTTACCTTATACCATATACAGAAATTAACTCAAAATGAATCAATGACATAAACATAAGAGCTAAAACTATAAAACACTTAGGAGAAAGCATAATGGAAAAGCTTTATGACTTTGTATTTGGCAGTGATTTCTTGGATATGACACCAAAAGCACAGGCACCAAAAGCAAAAAGTCAATAAACTGGATTTTATCAAAACCTTGTATGTCAAAAGACACTATCAAGAGAGTGAAAACACAAGCCACAAATGTGAGAAAATATTTGCAAAGCATTTGCCTACTAAGGAATTAATATCCAGGATATATAAAGAACTCCAACTCAACAACAACAAAACAATTTAAAAATGGGCAAAGGACTTGAATAGACATTCTACAAAGAAGATATACAAATGGTGCATGAAAAAATGTTCAACATCACTGCTCATCACTGGGGAAAATGCAAATCAAAACCACAATGAAATACCACTTCACATTCATTAGGATGGTTATTATAAATTTTTTTTCTAATAAATAAAAATGGAAAGTAAAAAGTTCCAAGGATGTGGAGAAATTGGAACCCTCATGCATTGCTAGTGAGAATGTAAAATGATGTAGCTGCTGTGGAAAACAGTTTGGTGGTTCCTCAAAAGTTAAACATAGACTTACCATACGCAACAGCAATCCTTATTGTTACATACCCCCAAAGAATTCAAAGTAGGGACTCAGATATTTGTACCCTGATGTTCATAACAGCATTATTCAAAATACAAAAATTGATCCATCAATAGGTGGATGGATAAACAAAGTGTGGTATATACATATAATAGGATATAATTCAGCCTTAAAAAGGAATGAAATTCAAACACATGCTACAACATGAGCCTTGAAATCATTATGCTAAGTGAAATAAAACAGACACAAACTGACAAATACTGTATGATTCCACTTATATGAGACACAAAGAATAGGCAAATTTGTGGAGAAAGAAAGTAGATTTGAGGTTACCAGTGACTCAGGGGAGGCAGATGGGGAGTTATTTTTTTAATGGGCACAGTTTCTATTTGGGATGATGAAAAAGTTCTGGAAATGCATAGTGGTGATGGTTGCCCAACAACGTGAATGTAACTAATGCCACTGAATTATACACTTAAATATGGTTAAAATGGTAAATTTTTTATTTTACCATGATTTTTTTTAAGAGCTGAGAACAATAAGCATTTGTTGTTCTTCACAATTCTGCAAGTTGGCAGTTTGAGGTATGCTCAGCTGGCAGGTCTTCTGGTCTCATCTGGGCTCACTCAGGCATCTAGAGTCAGCTGCTGAGTGGGTTGGAGGCTGGCTGGTCTAGGATGGGCTCAGCTGGGCTCACCCATCTTTGCTCTATGAGTCCCTCATTGTTCATCAGGCTAACTTAGGCTTGTTCTCATGGCAAGTGGGCAGGGTCCAAAGCTGCACAGCCTCTAGAGATGTAGGCTTGGATAGGTATGACATCACTTTGACTGCATTCTATTGGCCAGAGCAAGTCATGTGGCCAAAGGGGAAGAGAAACAGATGCCATCTTCTGATAGGAGGAGCTGCAGAGTCACATTGGAATGGACCTGGATACAGACAGGAGAGGAAAATTGGCACCATTTTTACATCAACCTACCACAGTTTGACATTGTTAATACAGAACATGTCAAGACACCAAATGGTTTGAGGCAGGATGGGCTCATGTATCTAACCTAGGAGTTGTTTACAATAGAAGGTCAGTGTCTGATCTAGGAATTTAAAAGTGTAGGAAAGTATACACAAACTCCAGTTAGTGCACATTATTTTCTCTCCCAGGCATTAAGCACCTGTCAGATTATTTTTCAGTCAAGCCAGCTCCTTTGCAAACTTGGCACTTTGTAGGAGCTGTTAACTCCTTGGAGCAGCTGGAATGTGGAGAGTCTTCAAAACAACAGAATTTTGGAGCTGGAAGGGAGCCAGGCAGATCTCAGCACAAACGGGAACCATAGACCCAGCAAGTTAAAGCAGCTTGACAAGGCTTCATAGTTCCCAATGACCAAACTTGGACTAGAACCCAGATTGCTGAACTCATAATCCCATGCTCTCTCTAGGACACAGTGGTGATCTCATTTTCCTTAGACTATACAGACCCCAGCTCAGTTATCCAAGGAACTTGATCTGTTCTTTAGGACTTTGCAACTTAAAGTTGTCCTTCAGACCATCAGCCTCACCCAAGAGCTTGTTAGAAACTCAGAAATTCGTGCCCCACATCAGACCTGCTGAACTAGAGTCAGCAAACTTACAGGATGCCCTGGGCATTTGTATAGGCTAGAGCTTGAGATGTATTGCATTGGGACACTGGTGTTCAACCTTGGCTACTCACTGGAATCACTGGGAGAAGTTTAGAAATACTGATGCCAGGGCTCTACCCCAGAGATCCTTACTTCTTTGTTCTTGGGTGCAATCTGGGAATAAGGAGTTTTAAAAGCTTGTCAAGCCACCACTTCTCTGTTATTGAGTCCAACCTCATACTGCTGCACTGCACACAGGCTAATCGAGAGACAAGTGGTCGGAGCAAGGAATAGTGACTTTATTCGGAAAGGCAGTAGACCGAGAAGATAGTGGACTACCGTCCCAAAGCACCATTTTATCCAAGTTAGAATTCAGGCTTCTCTTATATTAAAGCGGAAGGGGGTGTGGTTGGTTGGTGCAAACTTCTTGGTGTCTGAATCCTTTGTTCTTTTTTTTTTTTTTTTCACACACACACACTGTATTTTATTTTTACAAGATATAAATAGACTGACACCAAGCATTGTAAATGGATGACCACAACAAAAGCAACAATGATTGCAATTACCAAACACGAAACACACTCATGCTATGTCATAATATTGACATTCAGTCCAGTAATCCTCCACTGTAACAGCTCCTTTACTTTGCAGTGAAAATTGATTTGTATATTCTTTGCCTCTGTGTCCTTGTGGGTGAATCCTTTGTTCTTGCAGCTGTCCAGGTATGTCAGGTCATGATATTCCTGTAAACCCCCAACAAGACAAATGATATTCTCTGTTCTGCAACTTCTTTATCTCTATATGACTGGAAAAGTGTTATATCTTTAAAGTCAGAGCCTTGAGAATGGGCTATCCTGTGTATTTCAGGCTATTGACAACATTCTTAATTTGTAGCAAAAGAGACAGGATACAAAGGTTAAAGTAAAAGAAACAGATCCAATATGAAGTCAGATTTGTTCTTCCCTATTACATCTGTAGTCTGTCTCTAATGTGCTAAAGATGTTAGCAGTTTTTGATTAGGTTTTCCCTCCATGCAATGAGCTAGTATTTTCTTAATAAGTACACCCAACCTTCCAAAGACCCTAACTGATGACCTTACTCCAGTGTCCTGTGTTGGATGTAGGATTAAGGGATTTATAAATTGCTGAGAATTATTTAAATTTCCTTACAAGGGAAGAAGTTTAAATACTGGAACTGGTATTGAAGAGAATTTTTTAAACCTATTTTGTTCTCCAAAAGGATTGGCACTTATGTACGATGAAATCCCCCATAAGAAAAGTTTGTCATATTATAAATGCAAGATTGAGGACTGAAAAATATAAATCATGGAAGAGAAAAAAGAATAATAAAGGACACAAATGTGAGAACCTCACACGTGAACATAATCAATAGTTAGTGTATACTTTTGATTTTTTTTTCAAGTCTCCTGGGAGTCGAGTTAAAAGAGTTGCAAAATTGTTTTTTTTCAACAGAGTCAGGGAATGAGAGAAACAGTCTTTCCTACAGGAAAGCAAAGCTTGCTAACTCCAATTTGTAAATAAGTGTTTCATGAGGTCTTTCAGTGAGGACACAATGACATTATGAACCATGTCTTCGAGAAAGTTCCTAAGGCAAAAGCAGGACTGGATTTCATCTGTTTCGTATAGTGTCTTTTTGTTAAATCTGTTGTCATCACACGAAACACAATTGATGGAATATGGCTTTGGAAAAAGGAAAGATAATATTGTTTGAGTCTCTTCTGGGGTTCATGTGTGGGTGTTGTGTGTATCCCAGCATAATCGAAGATATAACTTAGGGAAGGGGAGTTGTAAAATCACCCCCTCTTTAAATTTGGCCAGGTAGCTGCCATCTGCCTAAAGGTAGAGTAGTGGGTTTTCTCTCTGTGCTGGTGCAAGGGCTCTTGCTGTTCTGTTAGTATCCCTGAGTGCGTGAACAAGATTATCCAGTAAACTCTTTTTGGACTCCTTCATTCCAGCCTTAAACTTTCCCTCTGGGATGTTTGAACACAGTCATAATAGGATAAATGTGCTCTAGCATTAAGTCACAGAACATGTTCTAGGAACATAATACCCCAGAGCTTCCCTTTGTGTTATGAATCAATCATTTTCCCTTTTCTGCTTTGGATGGCTGTTTCTTTTCTTTATAAAACAAATGACTCTATTAATCTGGAGTTCAAAGACTAGGGAATATTTTCTCTATGATAATGTATATCTATAGATATAGATACATCTAAATATAGATACATCTAAATATACAAATGTTATAACTAAATATATATGCATATGAGTGTGTGTATATATATTTCTCACTGAAAGAATTGACTGATTTTCAAAATTTCTATTGAATTGAAATTTTTTTTGAGTTGTGAAAAGGGGACCTCACACAAATGATCCACCAGTGCTGTTCAGACTTCAGTGTGTATGTGAATTACCTGGAAGCTTTGTTAAAATGCAAATTCTGATTGGAAGTTGAGCTGAGATTCTGCAGTCCTAACATGCTTCCAGGGGATGTTGCTGGTCTGGGACCACACTTAGAGTAGCAGCGGGAGAAGGCTACTAGCAGCATCGTTCCCAAATTTGGCTGTACACAGGACTCACCTAGGGAACTTTAGAGATTAGTGACACCTGGAACCACCACCAGAGCTGTAATTGGTCTGGGGAGACGCCTTGGCCTCAAAAACGTAAACTCCCCAGGTGACTCCCATGTGTCGCTCTGGCTGACAGCCTCTGCAGTTGAAACTGCCAGATGGAACTGAAGCTCTCACTGCTTTAGCCTTTGCTAAGAGCTATCAGAAAACCTCAAGGTGCATTCTTAAACATTTCATTAGGTTTTAAAGAAATAAAATCATTTAAGTGTGAACAAATCTTATATTTGTGCTGGAGGGAGAGATAGGTACATACATACATACATTCATATTCTTGTAAAAAATCTCATTTTGCAAAAAAAAAAAAGAGAAACCACGTGATTTTATTCTGTACAATCAAACATTGAGGACTTAGCACCTCTGCTGTGCAGAAGGAAAGCCCCACCGACTTGAAGGTTTCTCTGCGTGAGCCAAGTTAAGAGCTACAGAGGCATGAGGCTTTACCAGTGGGAATGGTGAAGAAATTAAAGATGAAAGGAGCCTCCCAACTCTTAAGAACATCATTTCTTTGACACTTGCTAAGGTACTAGAATATTCAGTGTGCAGTTCTATGTCTTTGATGGAGGTTGCCATCTCTCTGACTCAGCTCCCATCCCACAGCCACACCCCACAACACCTGTTCTTCTCCCATCCTTAGACGTCCAATCTTCCGACGCTGGCTCATTATCCTTACCTATCCTCCCCCTCCTTTATTAATCACCTTCCAACTTAAACTCATGGTTCGTCCATTCTATCCCTCATTGCTACTTACCTGCTGTTAGTCATCCATGGCAACTGCCTGGCAAATATGCATTCTGGGATATATCCAGTGTCCCACATTTGCAGAAGCTGCCTTCAGGGTGCTACGTATTTGCTAGGAAAGACAAGCAACCACTTGGTTTGGTGCCATTCCAATATATTTTAACAAAATAATTTACATATAATAAAAGGCAAATCATAAATGTACAGCTTGCTGACTTTTTACATATGTATATTAGTGTGACCACAACCCAGATCAAAATATAGAAACTTTTCATGACCCAGAAAGTTCCCTTGTTCCCTTGGGCTTCTTCCCAATGAACATCCTTCCCCTGGAGGTAATGATTATTCTGACTTTGATCACCAAAAAGAAATGGATTCATAACTATTAATAATAATATTATTATTTAGTAAATAATTAATAATTATTCCTAATAACTAGGAATATTTTGTATATTTCTGAAATATTTGGAAAATGTGGAGCCCAGCTTTTCTCCACTTTTTCCCCACAGGGGCATATTTTTTGTTTGGCATCTAAGACCAGTCCATTTCTGAAATATTAAGTACATTATTTTAATACTAACTTTATACTTTAAATGTCATTTAACCACCTAGCAGTTTTATTTACAGATTAACAAGTTTCTTAACATTTATTATGCCTCGAAGAGATCATTTTTATGTTTGTTAAGATTGCTTAAAATGTCAGGTTAAAAAAAATAACAAAGTTTTGGACACTCAAAGGTAAAATTCTGTTGACCAAATTTAAAATAAACATGCCTTGTGCTTCCTTATATAGCCTATCAGAGAAAGCAAAAAATGTTGACATTTAGCATTGCATATTAGCAATATTTCAAGACTTGGTTTGTCTTTACAGGGGGAGAGTGGCAATCAATGCATATACTACACATTTTGTTAGTTATTAAATTTTTAAATGTCAGAATCTTGAGCAAATGCGATGTAACAAGATACTTCTTTTGTTACAGTGACAGAATTTTGAAGTTGCTGCAAGGGCTAATTATTCCAAAGAGCATTCAACTTGTTTTTCCCCAGTTCCCATAATTCTGAGTTTTAAACATCCTTTCTTAGGAATGTTTTGTTTCTGGAAATATTTTATTTTTGCTTGCCATGGTGTTTGCTTACATTCCCTTCATTGTATCACAGAGTGATACAGCTTGTCCTGATGCTTTTGCTGTCTTTTCTGCCCGTTCAGAGGGTAGAGTTGTGTGTGCTGACAGAGGTGCTGTGATTTCCATATATCGTGAGAAGCAGTATTTGTAATAGATAAGAGTGGGCCTGGCTTTCAAACCCTGCACCTGCCAGCTGAGTGACATCGGGCAAGTGACTTGGCCTCTCTGAGTCTTATTTCCTTCCCTTGTACAAAGGGGTAATAAAGCCCCTATTTCAGAGTCTTGTTGTAAGGATTAAATATGGGAAAAACACTTCTAATTGTCTTGGCACACAGTGACTGTTTAAGTCAATGTTAGTGACTGGAAGCTCTTTTAAACCAGTGCATGGAATGATGGCAGCCATTTCAATCATCTCACAAATTATTTAAAGCTCACATCTTACGTGGAGGAGGGGAGTGCCCAACTCTTGCTTATGCCAATCTCATCTGCGATGCCTAAGGTTGAGTTCAACACCCAGCAAAACTCAGTCAACTTGCTTCTCTACTGTCACTTGAAAATTCCTTTGAGAACAGGGTGTGGTTTCTTATTCTAGTGGATTGACTTGGCCCACAAACTGAATTGCTTCAGGAGTGGGGAGACCTGTGTTTCATGTCCCTTCTGCCACAGAACCACAGATTGTCCATGAGCCAAGAGTGCTCCTTTGGTGCCAAGTGACCACATCCCTCTGAAACCACACACCCAACTTACTGGGAGTCTTCTTTTTTGTCGTGACACATGAATCAAATACTAGAACAGTTTTCCCCAAAAAATGTTCCTGTCCAACTAGTGATACTGTAGATTTTATGCAAACATTTTATGTAAAGAGCTTGATAGTAAATATTTTACATTTTGAGGCCCATGTGGTCTCTGTTGCAACTACTCAACTCTGCCAGTTGTGGTGCAAAAGCAGCCACACACTGTAGCTACACAAATGGATGCGGCTGTGTGCCAGTAAGATGTTTACAAAAACAGGCTAGATTTAGCCCATGGGTCATTGTTTGCCAACCCCCGTTCTACCTCAATGCTGTCCAATTGAAAGATAATGCAAAACACATATTTAATTTTACATTTCCCAGTCACCACATTTGAAAAGTTCTTGATATATTTAAACATCTCAATCTTTCAGCACTTTTAAAAGATGGAATAAAAAAAAATATCTTAGAGTAGAAAGGGACAGATGCCTTACCTCACAAATACCCTAAATTTGTTGAAGCAACCTGATATCTAATGACTTCATTAAGAAATCTTAAGTGATAATAGGAAACTCTGCATAAATATTAAAATGCCCATTTTGACTGATTTTTTAGAGTCCATATAAATAGAACCAAAATTATAACCATGAGGCTATGTCAATTTCAAATAATTTTGCCATAAAAAAACCCTAAAACCCACTCAAAGATAAGCTTTGACCACACCCCTGTTTGGACTCCATGCGGACTCATCCTTTGTGGGCAAAAGCAGACGATGGGGGCTTCATGAGTAGCACCATTTAAGAGAAGCCAGTTTTCCCAGACTCATCTCTAGTGAGTTTCCACTCATATAAATGCCCCTTTCTGTAGCCACATCAAGGGTTAGCATTCCCTACCCACAGGCACGCAGACCTTTCTCCCTTCTGCAGTCTGGTTCACCTGCCCTAGTATAAATGGGCCCAGCTCCCAGCTTTTGTGCCTCCTTTCTTCTGCATCTCCCTACTCTGGCCAGCGTGGAGGAAAGGGGCACATAGATGAATTGGGGCTGGCTGGTCTAAGATGGCCTCAGCAGGGATGGCTCATCTCTGATCCTCCAGATGGCCAGTCCAAGCTGGTTCACCTGGGAAAGGCAGGGAACAGAGAGAGCAGGGCTTCCTGCAGCCCAGACTAAGAATTAGTATCATGTCGCTTCTGCCACCCTCTTTTGTCTCAGGAAGCCATTTGGCCATCCCAGATTCAAGGGTGGGGACATAGACTTCACCACCTCCCAATGTGAAGAACTACAATGTCACATCGCATCAGGAGGGGATTAATTGTGCCCATTTTGCAAGCAATCTATCACAGGGACTAATATCAAACTACAGGATTGGCCCTTGTGTGATACACTCTAATGAATATGCCTTCTTTCACTATCTGTGTGAGTTTGTTTCTCATCCTGAAATACTGAAAAATGAAACACTTCTTCATCTGTGGTCAGCTCTTCTTGATACCCAAGCATCAAGCTAAGATAAGTAGTTCCGGTCACAGCTCTCAGTGCTCCGTCTTGGGCTCCAGGTGCTGCAGTTCATGATCAGTGCATGTCTGGTTCATAAAGTGCTCCCCTTGGCGTCCCTTGGAGCTGGTGGAGGTGACCTTGGCTCCATGGCCAATGATGGAGGATTAGCCTGGACACACTTTTTTTTTTGAAGTATAGCTGATTTGCAGTGTTGTGTTAATTTCTGCTATACAGCAAAGTGATTCAGTTAAACATAAATATACATTCTTTTTTATATTCTTTTCCATTATGGTTTATCACAAGACGTTGAATATAGTTCCCCGTGCTATACAGTAGGACCTTGTTGTTTATCTATCCTATATATAATAAGTTGCATCTGTTAACCCCGAACTCCCGATACATCCTTCCCTCCACCTCCCCACCCCGTCTGCCTGGCACCCCCAAGTCTATTCTCTATGTAGCCTGGACACACTTGATAGAGAAACCAGGGAAAGTCTGTCCCTCTTTACTCTCTTTTATTCCAGGAATGCTTTATAATTCCAGGCTCACTATAGTCATCATTATGATTCATGAGTTAAGGTAATTCCTTCCAGCTGCTATAACGTATTAACCCATGCACCTCAGTAGATAAGCTCAACGAAATAGGAGTTTATTTCTCACTCAGTATCCAATGTGGATGTTCCTGTCCAGAGTATGGCATTGCACACGGTCATTGGGCAATGCAGATTCCATCACATGGCTCCGGCATCTCCTAGCAATTTCTGAGAGTATCCTGCTAGATCTTCTCCAACCAGCTGGTAGACAAGGGAATAAAGAGAAGAAAAGACATTTCTTTGTAACTTGCCTGGAAGGACACACATCACAACCTGCTCATAATCCATGGGTGAGAGTTGGTCTGATGGTCCATTTAGATGCAAAGGGTGCTGGGAAATATGGTCCCTGGCTGGGAACAGCTTGGCAGCAATAAGGTTGCCCTAAGGAAAGGGAACGCACATCTTTCGTGCATATCTACCACATTAATTGAGAATACCGATATTCACACCCATTGGTTTGTGAGCAGGGGACCCTGCCTTACTTCATTTTAAATTTTTTATTGTGAAATATATGTCTAAAACAGGTGTACTGGATACCTCTTGTGTCCCATCGCACATCTTTTAGGCCAACCGTTTTTCCTCCAGCCGTTGCTGAGACAGCCTGCTGTCACCTCGGTCGCACCACTCTGCTTTTGGACCTGGTGATTTTTTTTACTGCCACCTGGTGACATGCGTAGGGGGTCCTCTTAGCCATTCTGACAGGGGAGATGGGAAGATGAATATTTGCATCTTCATTCCCTTGAATCTTCAGCTTTGAGACTGAGAATTGACCCCTAATTGTCCACAGACAACCAGCTTGATAATGTACCCCCGAATTGCCTTCCCTCCTTCCCTGTTTCACTCTCCCCACTGTTCCTTGACCTCGCTTTCCAAAATAAACTATTCACATGCAAGCCATTGTCTCAGCTCTGCTTTTGAGGAAGCCAGGCTAAGATGTGAATATAGCACATGGAGAGCGTAAAGAAAAATACTAAATTCTTACATCTTATGCTCAAATTAAAAAACAGATTGTGGGATATTGTCTCATTCATCTCAGAGTGCTCCCTGCACCTAGAAACGATTTTTGGTTTAATTAAATGGATAAATTACTGAACAGAGATGCCTCCATAAACTTCACTGCTACCTAGACACCAGAAGCAAAAAACGACAAGCAGGTAACAGTTAAATTCCCAATTACGGTACTCATAGTCTCAGATTGACTTTAAATACAAACATAAAGCCCTTCTGACTATTAACTCTGGGTGAACTGGCTTCAGTTGACTTCAGCCCAGCTGCCTCGCATTGCAAGCAGCAAGAACCAGAGCTATAAACTACACATTTGCTTAGCCAAGTTAACAATAAATAGTCACCTTCAGGGGTTATCCTTGTATGGAACTGATGAGTAAATGTGTTAGATTCATTGTGCTTTCAAAGGCAGAGAAAATGGCCAACAATAGAACATTTTCCAATTACCTTAATGAGGAAATCTTGATCTCCACAAAATTCACAGAACTTTCCTTAGATACATTCTACTTTTTTAAATAATTTGTGCAGAACATAATAATATTTTTAGTAAAGGAATTGGCTTATTTGGATTCCACGTGATTAAGATTGTTGCGTAATTTATTTTAAAGGGTTTTAATGGTTAGAAACCCTCACCACCCCCTCTGCTCTGAGACATCCTGCCCATAATTCCCATGTTTTGCAGGAATATGTGATTCTCAACTACTCGCTCAATTAGCCCCACCCCCTGTGGTTACCAAAGGAACAATTATACTCCAATAAAGATGTTTAAAAAAAAATTTTTTTTTAAAGATTTAAAAAAAATGAAAAAAAAAAGATAACAACAAAAAAGTGTATGTAGAAAACTGAAAGAAAATAGAAGGTCTGAGTTCTTTTGATGTTAAAAAAGCCAACATTTCTTCCCATAAAAATCCAAGTGTATCAGGTCTTTTTGTTGTGATTATGTACTCAGGTGTTTCTAGCCACATTCCTTAATAAAAACAGGGAATTGGTTCTCTGCAAAGAGGGTAAGAATTTAGATGGAGTGTTTAAAAGTCGATTATTTTCTGAGAGGTCCTGGCTTATTCTTGAATCAGGGGACTATTTGGCTTATTGAACTCCAGAGAAGTGTTTACCAGAAAGACAAAATGAAACACATTCTTGAGGAGGATAGAAGACATTGTTTTGGAAAAGAAATGCGAGGTTTTATTAGGGCAAAGCTGTTAATTACACACTTTATTATTGTCAAGGTTAATACAGTTTGTGAGAGCAGAGGCACTTTTTCATCTCTTCCCGGGAACAAGGGGAGACAGCTGTTCTTAGGGACAGATCCATTATAGCTTATCACCGGCCAGCAGCCTGAGGAAGGAGCACCATGAAATATGGCCTCTGTCACCAGGAGCCAGGGCCAGTGCTGAGCTGGTCTAGGCACAGAGCAGAGACAATGAGAACCACGGCACTAAACTCAAGTAGATTGGGTTGCATTGATTTTTAATGCTCGGCTGTTTTGCAGTGTGAAATTTACTGGTACTCTTGCAATTATTGTATTTATTGATCTCTACAACACTACACAATCTTGCTTCAATAAACATCACATCCTGACAGTAATAAATAGCGGTTCTTACCTTTTGAAGCCTGGTTAAACCGTGTTGTAAAATTCTGTATGTTTGGATTTCATTATCATCACTTTGCTGCTTAAGATTCCTTAAAGTGAAACCCATGTCACGGAAACACATATTGCCTCGGTTCTAGTTTAACTGGTTTTTCTGATTACATAAGGTTATTATACTCTTCTTTTTAAAAAATTTTTGGAGGGTGGGTCAACAATTTATTTTTAAGGTTGACATTTTGTAAGCCCCTTCTTGTTAACACTGATTTAATAGTTTTCATTGAAAGAGAGAAAAGTTTCCTTTAAGAGGGATTCATGTACACCTTCAGTAAATATTTTCAAATGCATTTTTTTGGGTCTCCTTTTAGCATTGAAAATGCTAAAAGACAGTGCTTTCGGTTCTTGGGGTTTTGTTTGTTTGTTTTCACTATAGATAAGATTTTCTTCTTTTCAAATGTCTGCAACCATACCTTCATTTCCGTGGTATTCAGCTTTTATTCATCAATAACTCCAAGGCTTGGAGCTTCACGGTAAGATCACGATGCTATAGAAGATGTTCCAAAATGGTGAGATCTGTTAAAGTCTTCATTTTGGTTAAACATAAGTATTTCTGCCTTCATAGGGAAGGCGGAAATATTGAACAACTATAGCAATAACCAACTATTACATCAAAAATGTACACAATATGTACATATTTAACACTATTTATGTGTATATAATATATTTAACACTATGCTATATATATTTAATAAAATATGCATTATATATTTAATACTATATGTGTGTGTGTGTGTATATATATATATATATATATATATATATATATATATATACACTACTGAATCCTATTATGCTGAAAAGCATGGCCCAGTCTAACTTTTTTTATTATAAAAGTAACCCTGATTATAGAAGAATCTGGAAAATACACTCTGAGTATGTTCCCAAGTGCAAACCCATTTTGCTCACCACACAACAGGCCAATAAGTCAGGAGACGAGTTTTTAGGGCAAGCAATAGCGACTTTATTCGGAAAGCCAGCAGACTGAGACGATGGTAGACTAGTGTCCCAAAGCACCATCTTACCCAAGTTAGAATTCAGGCTTCTTTTATATTGAAAGGCGGTGGGGTTTATTTGAAAGTATCCCATTTTTTAGATCTAATAAGAAGTATCTATTTAGTATGTATAACAACTGGAAGTAATTTGAGGTTCAACTGTTTAAATTCAAGACATTTATATCTAAAATTACTAATAGTAATTTTTTGAAGTCTACTACATCAATTATCCTTTTACTTCCAGTGTATAAAGCTGAGATTTATTTCTTCTATCTGTTTGCAGCTTCTTATTTTCCTAAATTATTATCAACCTAATTTAAAAGTAAATTTTTCCCATAAAATAGTGAAATGACTGCCATTATTAGTACTTACTATTAGTATGCCAGGAATCATGCCAACTACTCCGCACATGTTATTTCATTAAATCATCACATTAACCCTATGAGGCAAGGATTTATTCTTGCCATATTATGGATTAGGAACTGTGACTTAAAAGGTTAGGTAACTTGCCCAGTACCACAAGGCTGATAAGTGCTGTGAGCCTAAGATTCAAAACAAGGGTAATAAATACATACTACTTGTTTTTTTGAAATATTTCTTATTCAGTAAATAGTCTTTTTTTTTTTCTAAATAGCATTTAGCTCATAGCAATATTAATATTTCTACTTCCATATTAACAAATGTATAGAATTCTGTGGATTGGGTTTACTACTATAATTTTACATGTAAACTGAACATACTTTGGCTATTCAAGACAAGTGCACAGAAACCGCAAACTCCCCAATTCTGAGGTCACAGGTTAATTTGTATGCTTAAACAGCGACCCTCTAATCCCCACGGAAATCTAAACAAACATACTTGGGCAATTAAAAACATTTGTGAAATAGTTGTTTATAATTGTTTGGTTTTTAATTTTTTTCAAATGTAAGACATTTGAATGTGTAGTGGGTAATCTGTAGGAATGTGCAGAGGGTAATTTCTATCCAGAATGCTGGCTAAAAAGACCTTTAGTAGATACACTGTGATATAAACAAATGGATACTATTTTCTTGAAAATTACTACAAACACTATTGAACAGAAGAGGAGGCCAACAGTTTAAATCCACAGGAAGTAACAGTACATATGTCTCAGAGGCTTTGAAGAGCATCTGAGCAAATAGAGAATGAGAAGTGTAAACAGGTAAGACCCACCTGCAATGCAATAGGAAGCTGCTCGAACAGGCTTGGTACTTTAGAGGGTGAGTTATTAGCATTCATATTTAATGCATTAGAAGCTGTCCATTTCATCTTTGCCTCTTCCCAGGCTGCTTCCTCTTTCCTGTTCATAGGTATTGTTTCTCCCAGGTTTATGTGTTGGGGGTTGCATAGACATTGCTCTGAGAAGAGGTCCAAGTATATATATGATATATGATTCTTTCTCTCTCTGGGGGATGCTTCAACAGAACGTCACCTATTTTGGCAACCAATCAATCAATGTATACCCCTCTCCACAAAAACAATTACAACATTCCATATAAAGGAACACTATTCAGTGATAAAAGGGAATCAGGAAAAAAAAGAATAGGCTATTAATTCACAGGACAACCTGAATGAACCTTAAATGTATTATGCTAAGTGAAAGAAGCAAGACCAAAAGACTCCAGAATGTGTGGCTCTGTTCATGTGATATCCTGGAAAAGGCAAAACTGTAAGGATGAAAAACAGGGTTTGGGGAGTGGTAGTGTCTGACTAGGGGAAGGTCAGGAGATTTGAGGAGAGAGAGGGTAGAACTAATCTGTATGGCACTGCCGGTGGTGAATACATGATGCTTTGCATTTGTCAATTCCCATTGAACTTTCCAGCACCAAAAGTGAACTAATCTATGCAATTAAAAAAAAAAAGTCAACCAGGAGATCAGAGCATCCCAAGATGGAATGCAGAGTGTGACAAAAGAATCTATTATTACACGTGTATGACATAACCTCCTTGAAGGGGGTGTGAGGAAAAAAGACACCAACCTAAGTAACTTTTAAAAACAGTGATTTGAATGGAAACTGTAAGACTAAAGTAAAAAAAAAAGCCCTGCACATAAACACTATACTCTAGTTGGCACAGTTGTTTCCCATAGTGATGTGGGTTCATAATTCTGAAACTGCTATACATATCTACGGGGATTGAATAGGTAAACGAACAGCAGATGATGGAATCCAGGTTTTTCACTGTTGGGAGAGTGGGGATTACAGACAAGTAAGGGGGAAAGCTAGAATGAACCATGTGGTACTAGATTAGATTCAGAGATATCCGTCTGAATTCAGGTTTAATTTAATATGATAGAGCTGGATTTATAGAATTATAGATGTATGTGTACATGGGTGACTTTACATATGCATATTTCATAGCTCTGTTTACTGAGAGAGGCTTGGAAACAATGACACCCCAGTAGCAACGTGCATACCCAGCACCCAGATATTGGTTTCTAATATCATTCTCCGGTAAATGGAACCAAGGCTCCTTGGAGAAATGGCCGATTTTAGGGCAAGGACAGGGAAAATACAAGATGAGCCTGGAGCACCTTATAGCTCCAGAAAGTAAGCAAATGCTCAAAAAATAAAAGAGTGGGGTCTTGTCATAGGGACACAGCAGCCAGCCTGAAAAAACTCTTAATAACCAAAGCTGGAACAATTTGAGCAACAAAACAACATAGTACAGGCAAACCTCAGATATATTGCGAGTTCAGCTTCAGATCACTGCAGTAAAGCAAATACCCCAATAAATCGAGACTCACACATTTGTTGGTTTCCCAGTACATATAAAAGTTATGTTTATGTTATACTGTAGTCTGTTAAGTGTACAGTAGCATTATGTCTAAAAAAATGTACATACCTTAATTTTAAAACACTTCATTGCTGAAAAATGCTAACCATCATCTGAGGCTTCAGCGAGTTGTAATCTTTTTTACTGGTGGAGGGTTTGAAATATTTTGAGAATTACCAGGATGTTACACAAAGGCAAGAAATGAGCAAATGCTGTTAGAAAAACGGTGCCAATAGATTTTCTTGAGGCAGGGTTGTCACAAACCTTAAATTTGTTAAAAAAAAAAAAGCAAAAAACAATCTTTAAAGAGCAATAAAGTGAAGCACAATAAAATGAAGTATGCCTGTATTGAATTATAACCCAAAGTATAAAACAAGTAAATATCCATGATTCCATCCCTACTGATTCAAATAAATGATTGAATAAATAAATAGGGAGGCTTGCCTAGTCTCCTGTGGAGAAGAATTCCAAGTACTTTATGTAGATATACCCTCTCAGGAAGGTAGATCTTGACTTGACACCCCTTGAATATGGGCTGCACTTAGTGACTTGCTTCTAAAGAGTGAAATGTGGAAAGCGGGAGGGAAGGGAGGGGAATATAACTTTACAGTGTGGAAACCAGGCAACCATTACCTTGGCCAGGTGATCAAGGGCGACATCATCAGTTATGAGCCGTGTGTACCCTGGATATGATGTAATGAAATTGGTATATTACTCTGTGATCTTCCTCCCCAACAACCAATAACCCCAGTTTAACCATAAGAAAAACTTCAGACACACCCAATTGAGGGACATTCTGCAGAATACCTGACCGGTAAAATTGTCAAGGTCATCCAAAACAAGGAAAGTCTGAGAAACTGTCTCAGGTCTAAGGAGACATGACAAATAAAGGTAACGAGGTATCCCGTATGGGACCCTGGAACACTAGGGAAAAAACTAATGAAATCTACATAACTGTGGAGTTTAGTTAATAGTAATGCAAGATGTTAACAATCAAGGGACTAGGTGAGGGATATATGAAAACTCTCTTTGCAGTTTCTCTGTTAATCTGAAAGTACTCCAGACTTAAACGTTTATTTAAAAGAAAAGGGTAGAGACCAAAGGCCTTAGTCCAGGACTGATTGGGGGAAAAAAGACCAAACCTTGTCTTTCACTATGGATAGTTGGAGAAGCACTGATCTGTAAAAACATATGCTCTAGGACAACTTTGACTTTTTCTTCCAGTTTGAAATCTATTGTTCTAACTGAGATAGCTTTGAATTCCTTGCTACTTTCTCAAAGGTGTTTTTCTCTTGAAATCCCGAAGTCTGAAGTCACACTTTGTTCTTTGTTCTTTTATCCACCCCCGTCATATTTTATTGCAAACCTTGTTATTGTCAAGGTGCAGCTGACTGGTTTTGTAAGTAGTTTCTGATTTCTTTCTGTTCCTGTTATTCATTCCAGTGTTATTTAGGCTCATTAAAGGGAACATTTGGGCTTGGCAATTTGTCACTAAGATTCGGGTACAAGCACATCATTACCAAGCTATCCAAAATTCAGCAGTGATGATACTAATGATACACAGAAGTGTGGCCAAGAAAGCATTACAGTTATATACTTAATAAGAACATCACATTTGATCACAAATTAAATCATACAGGTAATCTTCATGCGGTTCCCTATTTACAGCTCAGAAAGTTTCTTCCTCTTCTATAAAATCTGATAACTTCAATTATTATGTGTCTTCCATAAAAAGGTATAAAAAAATGTGCACCTCTTTCTGAGTATGTTACTATTCGAGTACCAATGTTTTTGATTTTGCAAATAATCTGGATAACAAATGTAAAAAGATAATAAATATACCTTTTATAATAAAAGAGTTATAGACTTAAAATTATAATCATCAGTTTATTGTTAGATAGCTAAGGTTTATTATTAAGCGGAGGAACAATGAACTGGAAAATAAGACAATAATATCCTATATATAGTCTTCTAAATGGTTTTTTGATGTTTGATCTCTCTATTGAGAGAGGTAAGGAAGAATTTGCAGTTTGAGATTATTGTTTAATATTTGATTTATTTCACCAGTCAAATCAACCAACAGACTTTTTTATCTTTTTTAATGAAATGTTCCTAGGGCCTATTTTCCTCTGTGGTTTAAATTGGATGGATTCGGGGTGGGATTCTTCCATCAATTTGAAAGCATGAAATGTTTTCTTTAAACAGTGTTCCCTTTCTTATTCCCAGACAATCGTTAGAGGAAACAAACCCTGCAAGGAAACCTCCATCAATGGCCTGCTGGAGGATTTCGACAACATCTCCGTGACCCGCTCCAACTCCCTAAGGAAGGAAAGCCTGCCCACCCCAGACCAGGGAGCCTCCAGCCATGGTCAAGGCCATCGGGAAGAAAATGGATTCCTCACCTTCTCACAGTATTCCAGCGAATCTGATACCACTGCTGACTATGCGACGGAAAAGTACAAAGAAAAGAGTCTCTATGGAGATGATTTGGACCCGTTTTATAAAGGCAGCCACTCGGCCAAGCAAAATGGGCACGTAATGAAAATACAACATGGGGAAGCCTACTATTCTGAGATGAAGCCTTTGCAATCCAACAGAGCCAGGTTTCCTGTTGATTATCACACACACTTGGACTCACTGAGCAAACCCAGTGAGTACAGTGACCTCAAGTGGGGGTACCAGCGAGCCTCAAGCAGCTCCCCTCTGGATTATCCGTTCCAATTCACACCTTCTAGAACTGCAGGGACCAGCGGGTGCTCCAAGGAGAGCCTGGCGTACAGCGAAAGTGAGTGGGGACCCAGCCTGGATGACTATGACAGGAGGCCAAAGTCATCATACCTGAGTCAGACAAGCCCTCAGCCCACCATGCGGCAGAGGTCACGGTCAGGCTCCGGGCTCCAGGAACCCATGATGCCCTTCGGAGCAAGTGCATTTAAAACCCACCCCCAAGGACACTCCTACAGCTCCTACACCTACCCTCGCTTGTCCGAGCCCACAATGTGCGTTCCAAAGGTAACGTCCACCGCCTCCTTCCTTCTGGTGTATGGGGTCTCCACAAAGGTGTGCTCCCATGACCTTATACAGGTTCTAGAGTGCTGATTTGTCTATAAGTGAGAATCCGTATCAAAATTCTACCACGAGCCCCAAGGGCAGAGAATTTAGGGCAAGGCACATTTATTCATTAAAATCAAAGCCTTTTAGGAGCTCCTACAAGGTTTCTGGTTAAAAGGCAAAAAAAATTATGTATTTGAAAGATATTCTGATATACTAATGATAAATGTTATGTGCTCACATGGCACTAAGTCCTGTGTTAAGGAGTATACAGTTGTAGACCATTAGGTGGGGTAACAGTGGTTCGTGCATTCTGGTAAAGGTTATGTGGAACTGTGGACGGGGGAAAAAATCACGATAACGTGGTAAGTTTTTAATAAAGTTAATTGTGTTCAACTCAAGAGATGGTCCCGCATTTTGAGAGTATGTTCTTTCTACTAGTTTAGTATTCAAATGTCATTGTTTTTTCGTATGAAACTTTGGGATAATAGATGGAATCTGGTTGCTGGGCCTTCTTTGGTGTGCTTTTTATTTTGTTTTGTCTTATTGTAATTCCTCTCTTGATACTTTTTCTTTCTAATGTTAGCTGCAGCAAATTTGCTTTGAAATGTGGCTGGTCCGTGATATCCCAGAGTTTGGGAATGGCTGTTGGAGGAGTTACTGACTTTGCAAAAATGCCTTGGAAAGTGTGCCAGGGGTTTATTTTCCTGGAGTAACTTAGAAGTGTTTTCGCTGCCTCCCCTGTACAGCAAAGTGAAAATGGGACGTCTGGCAGTGGGCTCTAGATTTCAGAGGTCTCAGACCAGTTGAGGGAGACTTGACTTCTTGAAGCGTGATCATGGACCTTTCACTGAATACTGTCTCTTCAACCACTTGATAGGGCTGCATAGCAAACCCTGAAAGGCAAGCCTGCCTGCATCATCTGTTTGATTGACTGTCAATACACAGTATTTTTCCTTTGCTCATTATTTCTCATAAACCCAATCCAAGATGTTGAAGTCTTTTAGGGACATGGTGGGAGTGACTAAGCCATACTTAGTCATACTAAGCCATACTTTAGAAAAAGCAAAAAAGTTATCACTTTAGTTCCCAATATATAAACTTAAAAATAAATCTTGAGGAAATAAAGACCTGAAATACATACTGCCAGTTAAAATTTAAATATTGAGAATGTTTTCCATCTCACTGTGTTATTTATTTGAATCCCCATGATCAGGGTATCATGGCTGCCTTTTCTTCCTATGTTCTTGCCGGGGCAATGGTTGGAAAGAAGTCTGTCTAACTAACCAACAGACAAAGTTATAAGAAGCCATATGCATGTGTCATGATGCATGAGATCGTTTATTCGATTTACTGTGCACATCACTCAACCAAAGGAACCTCTTCATAGTTCTAGAGTGAGCTAAGCAAATTAATACATTCTGTAGCTGAATCTAGTTACATTCTCTGGTTTTTGAACATCAGTGGTTACTTTAGGAATAAAGAATGTGATTTTTTTCAGCTTAACTGAGGTATAATTGACAAAATTATAAGATATTTAAAGTGTACAAGATGATGAACTGATATACATTGTGAAAGGATTTCCCTCACTGAGTTAAGACATTCATCAGCGCACATGTTTACCATTTTTGTTTATGTGTGAGAACATTTAGGTTCTACTTGCTTAGCAGATTTCTACAATATAGTGTTATGAACTATAGTCACCATGTTATACATTCGATCCTCAGACCTTATAGCTGAAAGTTTGTAACCTTTAACCAACTTCTTCCTTTTCCCCATCTCCTAGACCCTGGCAACCACTTTTCTACTCTCTGTTTCTATGAGTTTGACTTCTTCCTTTGTTTTTTAAGATTCCACATACAAATGATGCCATTTATAGTATTTGTCATTCTCTATCTAGCTTATTTCACTTAGCATGAAGCCCTTCAGCTTCTTCCATGTTATTGCAAATGACAGGATTTCATTCTCTTTTAAGGCTGAGTAATATTCCTTTGTATATATATATTTCTTTGATTCACATTTTCTTATCCATTCATTCGTTGATGGACACATAGGCTGTTTCCATACCATATCTATGCTAATAATGCTGCAATGGGCATGGGAGTACAGATATCTCTTCCAGATAATGATTTTGTTTCCTTTGGATATATACCCAGAAGTGGGATTGCCGGATCATATAGTAATTCTATTTTTAATTTCTTGAGAAATTTCCTTACTGTTTTCCATTGTGGCTGTACCAGTGTACATTCCCATCAACAGTGTACAAGGGTTCTCTTTTCTCCACATCTTTGCCAGAATTTGTTATCTCTTACCTATTTAATAATAGCTATCCTAACAGGTGTGAGGTGGTATCTCACTGTGGTTTTGGTTTGCATTTTCCTGATGATTAGTGATGTTGAGCACCTTTTTATATACCTGTTGGCCGTTTGTATGTTTTCTTCAGAAAAATGTCTATTCAGGTCCTTTGCTCATTTTTAAATTAGATAATATGGTGTTTTTACTACTGAATTCCTCACTATTATTTCCCAGTATACTTTGGATATTAACTCCTTGACAAATATGTGATTTGCAAGTATTTTCTCCTGTTCTGTAGGTTGCCTTTTCATTTTGTTGGTGGTTTTCTTTGCTGAGCAGAAGTTTTTTTTAGTTTAATTTAGTCCTACTTGTTTATTTTTGCTTTTGTTGCCTTTGCTTTTAATGCCAAGTCTAAAAACAAACCATCGCCAAGAGCAATGTCAAACAACTTACTCCTATGTTTTCTTCTAGGAACTTTATGGTTTCAGGTCTTATATTCAAGTCTTTAATCCATTTGAGTTGATTTTTGTGTATGGTTTAAGATAGGGGTCCAGTTTCATTCTTCTACACATGGCTATTCAGTTTTCCCAGAACTATTTATTGAAGAGACTATCCTTTCCCCATTGTATATTCTTGTCTCCTCTGTCAAAAATTAATTGACCATATATGTGTGGTTTATTTCTGGGCTCTCTATTCTGTTCCATTGATCTAAGTGTGTTTTTGTGCCAAAACTATACTGTTTTGATTACTATAACTTTGTAATATAGTTTGCAATCAGGAAATGTGATGCCTCCAGTTTTGTTCTTTTTTTCTCAGGATTGCTTTGGCTATTCAGGGTCAAATATCATTCTGTGTGTATGGTGTATTTGAATGCTTGTTGTTGGGAGCTGTTTTAGGTCATGGTCATCGAGAAAATTGTGTCCAGAGGCTTTAACCTTTCAGTCATGGAGCTGTATTTGGCCCATTGACATGTTTAGTCACCCAATAGTCATTTTCAACATCTGAAAAATCAAGATATTTCACTTAGAATTCTCAGCTTTTGGGTCTCAGATTTCTCTTATGAAAAATGGGACAACCTGTTATCCCTGGGCCCACATTTTCACGTAACATTGGAAATAGGATTGGCTGGAGGTAAAAGCTGCCCCATTACAAGGAACAGGCTCTGCCCAGCCCACTTCATTAATTTTTCCCATTAGCCTAATCCCTAGAGGCATTTGAGATTTAATATAACCACCAGCATCCCTTGCCTACTCATTTCACAGAAGGGGAAAGTGAGGTCCAGAAAGTCACATGGCACACTTAAGGTTTCACAGTTGGTTGGTTGCAAAAGAAGAACAAGAATCTAGATCTGCAGTTTCTCCCAGTTCAGTATTTTTCCCATTATATTGGCATATGCAGTTTTAGGGGTTCAACTGCATTTGCCAATAAAACCCATGAGAAGTCCCAGTGGCCACCAAAACTTTAGGTTAAGTGGAGGAATAGGAAGAGGATGGGAGGAAGGAGGGAGGGAGGGGATGGATTGCTTAATTCTTCACTGATTCCCTCTTCTTGCAGACTTCCAAATATAAGGCAAAGCAGACTTGCTTTATATTTGGCTATTTGGCTATTATTGTGGCTCAGAAAAAAAAGAAAAAAAAAAACCCATAACAGTTCCTACCAAGTGTTTTTCAGTCCTTATAATCAGAACTCCAAAGGAGTAAGCTGCTTCTCCATGTTTCATAGGAGACCCGTGAGAAATTCACGAGCAGGTCTTGTGGGAGGGTAGGAGGTAGGAGGCCTGTTAGTAATTAAAACGTTTACTTGATTAAAAATATAACATCTCTCTAAAAAGACTTAGGTGCCTGTGTCCTTAGAACTAGAGTCTTAAAAATCTACCAATCACATTTGGATTTCCTGCTGAGAGAAGAAACAGCAATCATGACTCAGACAATTTGACTTCGGCTCATGGAAAATTCTAGAAACTGGTGGGTAATGTTCACATCTCCAATAACAAGAGAAAGCATGAAACTTGATTATGTTTCCAGATAGAGCAAAAATGAGGAGGGGTGTGTGTGTGTGTGTGTGTGTGTGTGTGTGTGTGACACCAGCTTTACATTTTGGATTAAATTTTTTAAAAAATTCACAAATGTTAACCCACAGTAAAGAACTCCTCCAATGTTATCTACCTACCTTTCCCATTAGTGTGACAGGAATAAAGGATGTTATGAAATCTGTAGATATTGGCATCCATCTCTTTACTTTTAAATGTTTTTTTTCTGGGGCTGAGCAGATGAAACCTTGGGAGAAAAGATAAAGCCAAACCATATCCATACAGCACCATTCAGATCACAGAATTACCAAAACGGATATGGAGAGAGACTGCTTTCCACCCGCCCCTGCAGACAAGGCTGCCTTATAGGGAGGGAAACTGGCTGGAGACCCTGTTCCAGTGCGTTTGGTTTTGCTCATGCCAATGCTTTCCAGGGACGAGGCGGCTGTTGGCTTGGGTGTCTGGTGCTGGCTCGGCACATCCATCCCTTGTTCTGGCTCCAACTGCCAAGAAGCCCCCAACGTCATCCCAGATCTGCCAGTTCACGAAACACTGGTTGGTTGCCAGATCCATGTGTTGCCTTGTTGAGCCTCACAGTCCTGTAAATTCTGGAGGTTACCTGGGATGCATGAAGTGAGAGGAAGGGTTAGTAGAAAAAGAGACCTTTAAGGATGCTGAGGAAAATGGCTGTGTAGCAACCATCCCTGTGATTTGAGAAGCTGGTATTTAGAGTGTAGATAAGTGATCTACACTCTAAGTACCAGAAGAGAAGAGTGCTGCTTCCTCAGAGCCAGTGGGAGGGAAGAAGGTATAGAATGATGTTGACAGCACTTCTGATGGGCAGCTGGAGACTTTTCAGGAAAGCAGATGTTCTTCAGCTGGGATCCCTAGAAGCTGAGCCTGAGACAGGGATTCTGGAACAGGTGATTTATTGAGGGAGAGAGAGCAATAGGAAAAAAGCAGGATAGGGCAAGGGAAGAAGTCATCAATACAGGCTTTCCACTAAAATTGAACCTCTGCTGATCCCATGGGAGTTCTAGAACTTTGAACAGGAAACAGCCCAGTCAGTCTGCTCATAGCAGAGCTGGGACCCAGCTTTCTGGGCTCAACCCCCTCAGCCGGACATTGGCTACATCCCCAATGGCACAGGAATAGCTTCTGCGGTGCCACGCCTTAACCTGGCTCCTTACAAGCTCCTTCTAACACCTGCAGCAATAACGTCCCCTTGGTTTGTGTCATCCTGTTCCATTCTATAGCTGGATTTCTCAACCTTGACACTATTGACATTTTGGGCCTGGTAATGGTTTGTTGTGGGGCACCCCATGCACTGTAGGATATTTAGCAGCATCCCTGACCTCTGCTCACCAAAGGCCGGTAGCACCCCTTCCTCACTTGTAACAACCAAAATATCTCTAGACACCGCCCAATGTCATATGGGGCAGGGGGAGCAGAAGCAACTCCAGCTGAGAAGCCCTGTTCTCTAGCTGTCGTTTCCCAAATGCTTTCTGGCAGTCAAGGGTATAGGTTCCGGAGATAAACTCCCTGGGTTTGAGTCTTGATATTGCCACTTACAGTTGGGTGAATAAACTGCTTAACTGTGCCCTTACTTCTTTATCTATGAAATGGGAATAAAGACTGCCCCTGCCTTATGATGTTGAGTGAAGTTAAATAAGTTGATAATTACAATAGCCTAATTATTAATATGCATCATCTGTATACATCAGTCTGTGTGTATAGTGTGTAGATGGATGACGGCTGTGATGTGACGCTGGAGGTTACTGTGTGCCAGGCACTGTGCTAGACATTTTACAAGCATGACCCAATTTTGTCCTCGCAACAACTCTGGAAGAATTCAAGATCATCTCCCTTTTACAGTGAAGAAGCTGAGACTCAAAGAGACTATATCTTTCCGGACATCCCAAGGATATGAAGACAAGCAGCTGAGCCAGGATCCAAAATTAGGTCCGTCTCACTCTAAAGCCTACCTATTCCAGAGCATTCCCATTTCCACCAAGAAAACCAAGGAGCAAAGAGATGGATATGAGGCCTTGGGGGCTAGATGCACACACCGCAGGCAGCCCTCACCTTTCTGACAAAGAATGGGTGCTGATTCACAGGTGGATTTGAGGTGCATGGGAATGCACTTTATTCTGTCTGTTCTTGGTAGGCTGGACTCCTCTAAGAAGCTCCTTAGCATCAGCAGACTGTGATTTGTGGGTAAAGCTGGGACCATGGGTTGCAAAGGAAGCATTAAGAGTAGCGATCAAAAAAAAAAGAGTAGCGATCCCTGAGGCTCTCCTACACACTCACTGTACCTTGAATGATGGTCTTATTTGATTTTATAAAAGACAGACCAGATTTTCTCACCCATTACAGAAGGCATTGAAGAGCACAAGTTCTAGAATCAGATCCCCAAGATTCCAGCACTTTCTAACTGTGTGATCTTGTCTGTGCCTCAGTTCATTCATCTGTAAATAGGGTGTCTCAATACCTACTTCAAACTTGTCCTGAGGATGAAAAAAGGTTAATAAATGTAAAGGAGTTAGTTAGCACATGGCAAGCCCTCAGTGTCAGCCCTTAGTCTCAGGAATATTTCTGGTTGGAAAACATGTCACCATATCTGCTCTCGCCAGTCACAGGAGCATCCTGTCGGTATAATCTTTTACATATTTTCAAAATATGGGGACAGGTTCTATCTGACTCTGCCCTCACGGCCACTCTGTGCAGCCTCATAATTACTACTGTCGTCTCTTTAGAGATATGGTTTACGGAAGGCCAGAGTAGCCGTGTGACTTCTCAAGGTCATGCAGAGCCTTAGCGACTGAACTGGCCTGAGGACCCCAATCCTGCCACCCCAGTGCTTTCTCTACTCTCCAGGATGGAAATGACATTCTCAGACTTCTTATGGAAGACAGCTGCTAAGAGAGAACAGAAAATTTAGCAGCATTAAGGCAAGAGCCATCATCTCTATAGATGCATATTTGTGATGGTTCCTGCCAACCAATCCCTCTACCTTGCCCTCTTCATCTCCACTGCACAGAGCAGCAAAGTGACCAATGCTGGCCCCAGGTCATCCCAAATAGCTAGCATATTAAGGGGCTCTGAGTGAAGAGAGAGGATGCGAGAAAAACAGTGGCATGGTTCCCTAGACCTTCATTCTGGGGTCACCAGTGCAATGATTTTTCCCTGCTCAACTTCACTTTGCTTTTCCTAGAAGGAAAAAGCAGTTGAACCAGTGTGCTCAGCCTTCCTGAATCAATAGTTTAATGTCTCACCATTCTTTGTGGTACTTGTCACACCCAGATTCAACCAAGGCTCCAGGAACAAAACTGTAGCTCCTAATCTACTAAGGATCCCAGCAGAACACTTTTCAGAGATACTTTAGGGCCTGATGGGTAGTGAAATGATGAGGATGTTGAAATCTGATGGGCTGCATCAAAAATCTGAGAGGGGGGCAGGGGGAGAGAGAAAAGTGCTTAATTGCTTAATATAACAATGGATAGTATCGCCTGTAGATTTTTCTTCCTTTACACATGGGCTCCCGCAAGATGTTCATTAAGGCTCATAAAACATCAAAGAGGTGATTCAGAGCAACATCTCTAACATCTGTCCCTTCTCATGGAGACTTTAGGCATCATTTGCCTATGAATGAACTCATCTTCCCATGAACGTTCTTGTGGTTCAAAGTAAATTGTATTTTGGTCATTATAAGTGGGTTTTCCCATTACCAAATTAAAAACGAAATGAATCTAACCTGGCATTGTCTGTCCCAGTGCTCTTAGAGGCCCTGACACATTTGAACCATATTCTACAGCAGTGAACTAATCCCTAAAGGTGCAACCCCCTTCCCCCCACCATGTCCCTGCAGGCGGTGACAGATCACGGGTCAGAGTAACCTGCTCTTGAATAGAGGATGCGTCCTTAGTTTGGAGCAGCAACGGTGGGGGGTTAATTGGATATACTGATTCGGAGGTGGAGGAAGAGCCCGAAATACCCTGTCCTCTTGAGCCTGCTGATGGGAGATTGATTCATTTCTTCAAATAACTAGGGTTTGCCTCTTTGTAGGGGTCATGAGCCACTTGTCAGAACTCTCCGTGTGCATTTGCCATCCGTTTTGTAAGGCAGGGAAGTACATGACTCTTCAAACTTCGTGTCATAAGGTGTAAATTCCTACATGCCTAAATAGGAATCCAGCCTCACGGTGTGGGAGATTTTCCTGCAAAAATGCTAAATATGGTGAATGGCTTTCTGCTACATGCAGTTTGGAAACCCAGCAAGTGTCTGATCATCCAGAACTGAACCTCCTTCCCAAGTTCCTTGCACCAGGACCTTAAGGAGACACCTTGATCCCTGAGGTTCTACTGGGCCCTGCTCTTGACCGCTGCTCCCTGCTGTGATGTGTGTGCCTCTTTCACCGAAGTTGAATGCCAGCTCAAAGTGTGTGCTGTGTCTCTTTTGTCATCCGGCCAATATAATAGGCTCTGAAACAGGGCCACTCCATTTAGTAAATGAATATAAGTAATTCAGAGGAAACTGAACATGGTTTTGCCTCAAGCGGGGACAGTAGCTGTTGTTTATTAAGATGCCATTGGAGGTGGAACAACTCCCTACCATCCGGTAATCGGAGCTCTCGTGTCAGCAGTCACTTCAGCGGGAGAAGTGGAGGCTGGGAAGTCATGGATGGAGACACAGGAGCCCATCCGCCACAGGCCAGGCAGGTGGGGACTGGCCACCATCAGTGGCGTTCCTGCTGTGGGATTGCAGAGCATAACAGCAGGGATGCAGGTCACAGGGTTTAATGAATCCCCTTCCCCTAATTATCAGTCTCTAAAATGTCGCTACAGAGAAAGCTAGGTACTGATTCTCTCCCAAATCCTTACAAGCAGACGTTTTTCTTTCCCCAAGCCAAGCCTGGTCCTGTTACCTTTCCCTCTGAGTCAAGTAAGGACAATTTGAGATGCCCTTTTCTTGCTCAGAGCCTTATGATTCACTTTTATCCTGCATTTGATTTGTGGAGAACAAGCAGCGCGCAGTCTGGCTTTTTCTCATTTGGGGGATGAGCAGTGTCTTTGCTTTATTGTACTTTGAAAGGTGTATTGGAGCATCACACTCAGGCACTGGAACCGGCTGCCTTCCCATCCCCTATAACTGCAAGGAGTGGATAGAGAGACACCATCCTTCATGGAAACTTCTGCAGTCCCCATTCTGTGGACGCAGACTTACAACACGCCTGCCCGTGCACACACACACACATCCAGCACAATCCAGCCACAGCCTCCCTGTCACCAGCATGGAAGGCCACAGTGACAAATAGATGCTGGCGCAGGGTTTTTTTCCTTCTTTTCTTTCCCTCTCCCTCCCCCCACCGAGCCTTTTTTCCTAGCCTTGGCATAAAATGGTCAAATGATGTTCTACTGCAGAATTCAATTTCACAGTTCAGTTAGGTCCTTGATTACACTGCCAAATTCAGATTAATGTGCATTTAACTAACATGGATCAGGGGAATTCTGGCTGGCAGCCAGCTGTAATCGGAGTAATTGATAGCTGTGTGGAGTTTTATGCCCTATCCACCCCAGCACACCACTGGTGAAATTGATTGATTAAATGAATTCATTGCTATAATTATTTATAATTTTGATACATCACAAGCCTGTGACTGGCCCTATCCTTGGAGATGTGCTCATTGTGGAAGGGGAATCTGGCTGAGTTGTTAACTGAGGATTATTTATTCCCATATAATACTGCTTTTTTTTTGTTTTTTTGGTCCTTCTTATTTTTTGATTGGGTTTGAATAGAGACATGAAAAAGTCCGTTTCTTTAAGATTTAATTTATATTGAATTCTAAAAGGCATTGGGAAACTAAAAAATGAATATATGTTATTAACCATTTTAGAGGAAGGAAACTAAGACTGTTTCTATGTCTTTTCAGTATCTTTAAAGATTCCTGTAGCGAGAATTCCTTCTGAGAACGTATCTGATTTCCAATGACAATTAGTGGTCCTGTGACATCAACTAAGCACTTTGGCAGTCTGGTGATATCAGCCTGGGTAATAATTTACAAAATAAATCTGTTCTCCTCTTATTACATCTTGCCATATGGAGATCACCCTTAAAAGTATGCAGACCATGGTCTCACTTGTATGAAACTATTGATACTTTTCCACAAAATCACAGGACTGTTCTCTTTGGAGGAGTGGGGGAAGCCTTTCTGGTGTCTCTTTATTATTTTCTCTCCTGCCTTGTGGCTTTCCACCCCTGCTCCCTATGCCCTTGCAATAAGGTCTTAGAAGGTAAACTATATGCATAGATCTTTTGGAAATGGTTCGGGGCACGGATGGTGGGAGGCACATTGGATTCGCTTATTAAATATCTGTACCTTTCCCTGGTCCAATTTTACCACATTGTGGTTTCACTAGATGATAAAATCCTACATCCCTCTTGAGATGCTACAGTCCTGCCCACGTGGACTCCAAATGTACTCCTTTTGTTCTAGAATATATTTGTAAATCAGGTTGTAGAAAAGGTAGCCCAGTTCAAGCTTCACTCTTCTGCAAGTCTCTCTTATAGACATGAACGTGTATATATGTACAAAACAGTATATATGGACAAAATCATCATTTTTGTTTCACCCATTTATAATTATAAGATATCATGGGAAAGATGATTTAGAGTAGAACAGTTAAATAATTATAACAGTTTAAGAGCCATGTAAAAAGGGCCAGGAGGCCATGTTATAGAAGAAAGCTTGGGCTTTCTTTCCTGAACAAACACACAGAAGGAAGTTTGGACATTGCAGCTGAACACAAAATTCGGCTCTGGCCAAAGTAAAAATGAAAGCAGTGAATTATGTATATATGAGTAACTCATTTTGCTGTGATGATTATTCCTTTTTTGTATATTTTGAGCTGATTTCTATAAGCCAAGACTGTTAACACACACACACACACACACACACACACACACACACTTAATTTTTCTTTTCACCCCCCTCCCCCAGGCATTATCATCCATCATTTTCTGGCCCAGTTCTTGCATTTGGCCTCAGGCTGCTCAGACATCTGGGCCCCCAGTAAAACACCCTAATCAGGCTTTAGCTCCGTAGGAGTCACTCTACACTGTGCCCACCTCTGTCCTGACCCTGTCTACCTTTTCATCATTGAAAGATAGCTCTGAGAAGGTATCAAGGACCCACGTTCTAAAGTGACACTGTCTGGATTTGAACCCCAGCTCGACTTCTTAGGAGCTTTGAGACCTTTGCATGACTACTTAAACCCGTGGTGCCTCAGTTTCCTTTTCTGTAAAATGGAACAATTACAGGACTTTATCTCACTGTGTAACTTGGGATTTAAATGTAGCCATGTACATGAAATGCTTGGAACACTCCCTGGCATGTGGGAAGCACTCAGCAAATGTCAAATATCATTAGTAACATCAGTGTGAGTTACTCCTGTGAGACAGGCTTCTAACAGAGCAGTTGGTTAATGGAAGGGGCCCCGACTTTGCTCCCAGTAAAACACCCCTACTTTTTATCAGATAGAATGTCCACCCTTGATTATGTAGGCCAGAGAGGTGACAACTAGTGGAAGAAATGCCAAGGCAGGCAAGAAAGCAGGCCTGTGGTGCCAGTGTGTCCGGCAGCTGGGATATGGACACCCTCCCACTGGAGGTGAAGGCCTGACCCGAGCCGAAGAATCGGGTTGTGTAATCTTCTTGGAGGTTTGGGGCAGTTGGCCTCGGATTGCTTGGGAACAGTTTCACCTCCCAGAGCCTCAGCTTTATCAATACAGTGGGATTAACTGCCTTCTGCTTGACTCTTAGAGTGAAAAATCATGAGGCCAGCCACCAACGTGTGGGCCAGCGATAGTCACCATCATGGAAACCTTGGGTCATCAAAACCCAACTGAGAGCCATGGTTCTGCAACATGGTGGCCAGAACAAAGTCACCTATGAATTTCTCCTTCCCAAAGCTGGCTGTTTGTCCACCATCATCTCTTTGAGGGGATGGAGTCTGGAGGGAGGACCATGCATTCTCTCACTGGAACCAAAAGTCCATTGTCCTTTGACTGGTATCCCTTGAGTCTGGTTCCAAAAACTGTCTCCTGTGATAGTGTTTGCTCCTCATCCATTGTTTTTTTAAGAGTCTGCACCTCTTCCCAGCAGCCATGAAAGACAATGGCACCGTTTTATCTCCAAGACCTAGTTTCGAAGACGTTTAGCTAGCACTGAACAACTGTGCATTCTGTCTGACTGGAAATTGTCCCATTTGTGCAGACAAGCGTCCTTTACTTTCTTTTTCTTTTTTTTTGTATTTAATTATTTTTTAATTTAATTTTTATTTTATTTTATATTGGAGTATGGTTGATTTACAAGACAAAGGAGGCAAAAGAATAGACAATGGAGAAAAGACAGTCTCTTCAATAAGTGGTGCTGGGAAAACTGGACAGCTACATGTAAAAGAGTGAAATTAGAACATTCTCTAACACCATACACAAAAATAAACTCCAAATGGATTAAAGACCTCAATGTAAGGCCGGATACAAGCATCCTTTTCTTGATGCATCATGCCAGCCGTGAAGAGTAGACTCTGTTAAGGAAGAGCAGTGTCCGGATGCGATTCCTACAGGAAACAGCCTTTTATTTCTGACATTTCTTCAGAGACCAGTTATACATGCTTGTGGGGAATGAATTCAGTTTCACTTAAACTACAGGAGGAGATCCTCCCAGGAAGACACCAGGAGATGATGGCATGTGGTGGCTCCCAGGACACACTTTCAAAAGTAAAAGTCACAGACCCCGCTTGCCCTCACACACTGGCCTTGTGACTAGACTGGACTTGGCTAATCTGGAGCTTAATTTAAAGGAAGAATTGAATTATTTAATTTACACTGACATTTGTCTCCCCCCCAGCCCAGCACATACACACACCAGTTTTCCTTGTGTATGGCATAAATCCAGGGCCTTAGACAAAAATCAGCTTGATGTCAAATGTAGCATTTTAATTATAATACAGTGCTGAATATATTATAATTAGGAACACTTTGATCGTTTTAGAAGGTTAATGTATGGGAGTATACATGCTACCAGTACATTGTACATATTCAGTAAATGCTCACTAGTCTTATTACCACTGTAGTTACTATTTATTATTTTCTTTTATATTCCTGCTACTGTGCTAAGCACTTTATATAATAATAACACTACCCAGAATGAATTAACAGACTGTATGGAACAGTCACTGTTCAAATCCTTTGATCTGTATTCAGTTCTTTAGAGTTCACAGTGACCTAAGGAGATAGGTATTATTATCATTTGGTAGGTATTATTATTATTGCTCTCATTTTACCAGTAAGAAAACTGAAGCACAGGAGTTGAAATAACTTGCCCAATGTCGTACAACTTGTAAATGGCAGAAGAAGTTTTCGAGTCCAAAGTCTTTTCTTAAACACCAGGCTGCTCTAGGATTCCCCCAGGTAAGCCTCATAAAAGCCCCATGAGGGAGGTGTGATGACCCTCATTTTACAGATGAGGAAACTGAGGTTGAGAGAGGCTAAATGATTTGACTCAAGTCATTAGAATCAATATTCAGCCCTGAATATGTCCTTCAAATATGTTCTCTCTGCTCTGCAACCAGGCCAGGGCCCTGGCTTAGCAGGACCCCTGCCCCTGCTGGCTGATGCTAGGCTGTCTGAGTGCAGCAGTACAGGAGGCCAGTACAGGAGGCCAGCAGTGTGATCTGGGAGCCAATGGACAGTGCATAACTGAGAATGGTACCATGGCAATTTTCAGGAGGCTGCTGTGTGCAGATCTTGCTCCCTGACTTGTTGAAGAGGCATCTGTTCATGCTGTGCAAGGGGCCAGAGGTTCAGACACCTTCCTTCTGCCAGATGACCACCATGTTGTCAGATGCAATGAGCAACATGCCGCATCCAACTTCACTTCTCTGTGGCATTTGATGTGGTTCATCACTCCTTCCTTCTTGAAATACTTTCCTTCCTGGGCTTCAGGACATCCTAGTCCCTTAGTTTCTTTCCTACATCACAGGCCACTCCTTCTCTGCTCCTTTTTGCAAGTTCCTTCTCCACTTTTTAGTCTCTAGGTGTTGTAGTCCTTGGACTTTCTCTTACACATTCAACACCATGGCTTTTAACACCAGCTAAATACTGATGACTCTCAGATTCATGTCTTTAGCGTCAACTTTTCCCTGGACTGGAGGCATGTCTAAGTCACCTAAGTGGCATCTCCGCTTGGATGCTTAATAGCTCTCTCAAACTTAATGTGGCCATGATGGAACTCTGGGTTTCACCCTATGTTTTAGTTATCTATTGCTGTGTAACAAATCATCCCCGAACTTAATGGCTTAAAACAACAATGAACATTTATTACCTCACACAGTTTCTGTGGGTTTCCGTGGCTAGCTTAGCTGGGTGATTCTGGCCTCGAGTCTGTCATGAGGTTGCAGTCAAGAGGTCAGCAGGGCTGCAATAATCTGAAGGCTTGACCGGGGACAGAGGATCACCTCCAATATGGCACACATGGCTGTTGGTGGAAGGCTTCAGTTTCTAGCTGGCTCTTGGCAGGAGGACCTCTCTATAGGATTTTGGGTGTCCTCACGACATGGCAGCTGGAGAAAGCCAGAGCAAGTGATCCAAGAGAGAAGGCAGAGAAGCCACAAAGTCTTTTTTGGCCTCAGAGGACACTTACTATTACTTCCACCATATTCTTTTGCTCACAGATCAACCTGATACAATAGGGGAGGAGACTACACATTCATGTCGGGAGGCAGGGATCACTGGGAGCCATCTTGGATGCTGATTCACAGCCGAGAAGCCTGCTCCTACCCCTATGCCCTTCATATTATTAAGTGGCTTGCTCCTCAGGATAATATCCTGGGAGTCATCTTTGATTCTTCTCCTTCATATTCTAATCCAATCCATCAGCAAATTGGATCAGCTCCATCTTCAGACCCTACTCTGGATCCCGTTTCTCACCCTATCTACAGCACCCACCCTCATCTCTGCCCACATTGACTGCAGTAAGCTAACTGGCATCCCTGTTTCCACTCTTGCCACCAAAGCCTCTTCTCCAGCATCCAGAGAGTCAAGTTCATGTCACTGTCCTCTGCTTAGCAACCTCCAGCGGCTCCCACCTCCCTCAGCAACAGCCAGCATCCTTGCCATAGTCTGTATGATCTGCCCCCTCACTGCTTCTCTGTCTGTCTTTCCAAACTGCCTCCTCTCTGCTCCAGGAGAGCTTCCAGGCTGTTCCTCAAGCCTGTGTGTGCCTCAGAATCCTGTGTATGCTGTGCCCTTTGCCTGGACTACCCCTGCCCCCCATAGTCACAGGGCTTGCTCCCACATTTCAGCCAGGTTTCTGCTCATATTACACCTCTCAGAAAGGCCTTCCTTGGCCATCCCATGCAAGATGGCAACTTGTTACTCTCAATCCCCTTGCTCTGCTTTATTTTTCTTCATATCACCTATTACTACTGGACCACATACTGTATATTTATTAATTTTCTTGTTTATCATCCGTCTCCTTCCCTAGAATGTCAACTCCAGGACAACAGAAATACCATCCATTATGATTATTGCTGGACCTTCCCACAGCACCTGAAATGGTGCCTAGCACATAACGGTTGCTTAAATATTAATCTGTGCACTAAACGAATGAATGAATGGACCACGTGGAAGCAATGAATTCAACTAGAATAGTGCCACCCGATAGAACATTCTGCGATGGTGGAAATATTCTATATGTTCTATAAATATTCTATATCTAGTCCAACGTGGTGACTCTTAAATACCTAACATGTGACTAATATGAGTGAGGAATGGAATTTTTTAATTTTAACTTTTAATTTCTATTGATTTTAATTAAATAGCCACATGTAGCCAGTAACCATCATTTTAGAGCAAATCTGGATCCTTGGAGTGGGCATGTAAATGTCATTCCATGTACATCCTGGTAGAGTGGTAGAGACTTCCTGGGACTCTGTGTTAAGAAAGTGCTGGAGGTCCAATCAACGAATCATTTTCAAACACCTTCTATGTATCCAACACTCTCGTTATCATCAGGATCTTACACAAAACAGTGTATTCATCTATTAGCACTTTCTGCTTTGGGCAAGGAGGCGAGGGTGGTATGATGTGGAATATTCACCATCCCTGACCTCAGTCATTCCAGGGGTGACCAGAGCTCCTTCTTGACCTTTTCCAGAGAGTGATTGCTGGAACTTACACCTAGTGTCATGGCAGCCCCTCACTGGCTTCCCCCACCCCTGCCCTGTGTGTCCTCCCCATCCTCTCCACTAAGTTCCCTCAATCCACTCTTCACAATCAGAGTAGAATGTTCTTGCCTGGAATCCTTTTGAGGGCTGAGCAGATTTCTCTTTCATACACACACACAGCCCTGCAGATTTTGGATTTTCTCAAACATTATACATTTATACTGATTTGTATGTGTTTATCTTATTGTCTGAAAAGCTGCTTTGCACAGGGAGTTAGGTTGTCCCTTTTATGTATTCGGTGAGTCCCCTACATATGAACCTTCAAGTTGTGAACTTTCAAAGATGTGAACGTGCATTCGTATGTCCAATCACGTAAGTTAGTTCACATGTCTGGTGTACATTGTCACATGCGTGCATCCTCTACAAGTGGTTGTGCTTTTGTGTACTGTACTGTACAGTATCTTTATTTCAAGCCCAGGATGTCCAGAAGCAAGCGTAAAAGCAGCAGTGATATAGCTGGTACTGCTAAGAAGCACCAAGCAATAACGATGGAAACAAAAGTGAAAATAATTGAGAGAGTGAAGCGAGGAGAAATAAGATGGTAGACGCCGCTAGTTCTTATAACATGAATTGTTCAACCATTGGCACGATCCTGAAGAACAAGGACAAGATCATGGAACATGTGAAGTCTGCTGTGCTGATGATGTCGCCAGTAATATCGAAGAAGCATGGAAAAGTGATGGAGGAGATGGAGAAACTTCTCAGTGTGTGGATGCAGGATCACATCAGTGTCGAGTCCCGCTCAGCTTAATGTTGATTCAAGAGAAAGCTAAAAGCCTTTATGAAGATTTGAAGGAGAAACATGGTGAAGAATCAGAGGGCTCATCTTTTAATGCCAGCCATGGCTGGTTTCATTGGTTCAAGGCTAGAGAGAACCTTCACAACATAAAGGTAAGTGGTGAGGCAGCAAGTGCAGATATGGTAGCTGCCTGGGAATTTCCTGAAATGCTTTGAGAAATTATTGATGAAGGAGCATATTTCCCCTAGCAGGTTTTTAATGTGGATGAGACAGGACTGTACTGGAGAAGGATGCCAGACAAAAGTTACATCAATAAGAAAGAAAAGTTGATGCCAGGCTATAAAGCAGCAAAGGACTAGCTAACTCTGTTGTTTGGTGGCAATGCTTTCGGCAATATGAAGCTGAAGCCTGTCTTAGTTTATCATTCAGAGCACCCAAGAGCCCTTAAAAACATAGCCCAGGGCTCTCTTCCTGTTGTGTGGAAGAGTAACCCCAAATCCTGGGTTACACACACCATTTTCCAGGACTGATTTTTCCACCACTTTATCTCGGAGGTAGAGAAATATTGCTTGGAGCAAGATGTCCCATTCAACATTATTTTGCTTCTCAACAGTGCTCCAGGCCACCCCCCGTTTATGGACGACTTTCATCCCAACATCAAAGTAGTGCATCTGCCACCAAATGCTATGTCGCTCATCCAACCCATGGACCAGGGAGTTATTGTGATTTTCAAGAAATATGTACGTCACACTTTTTGTCAGGCAGTTAAGGCGAGTGATGAATCAGGAACAACCTTGCGACAATTTTGGAAGGACTTTAGGATCTACAAGGCCATAAAAAACATTAACTTTGCTTGGCGTGAGGTTACAGCCATCACCATGAATGGGGTTTGGAAGAACCTTTGCCCGCAGTTTGTTCACGATTTTCATGGATTTGAGAAGGTGGATGAGGAGTCCAAAGAGGTCTTCATCAACTTAGTGACCCTCAGTGAGAAGCTGGAGCTAGTTCTGCAAGAGGACGACTTCATTGAACTTCTTGCTGTGCAACATGAGGGGCTTACTAATGAAGACTTGATGGAATTGGAGGCCCAGAGAAAGGGCAGAGAGACAAGAGGAAGAAGAAGTAACTGAAGAACCGAAGAGATTCACAATGCAGGAAATGGCAAGGGGATTTTCTTTATCCGAGGAGGCACTGTTAGTTTTTGAGGCACAGGACCCGAATGTAGAATGGTACGTGAAAGTTGCAGCAGCTGCTCAGAATGCAATCCAGTGCTACCGCATCATCTAAGATGAGAAAAAAGAGCTACTACCCAGACATCACTGGATTGTTTTTTTTCCAAGACGGTAGGTAGAATTGAATGCAGCAAGGAACCAGAACCTGTGTCATCCACATCAGGCATGAGTGAAATTGCAGCTTGCCCTCCATCTCCTATTGCTGACGATCCTTCAGCTCTACCATCTCCCACCTCCTCTCCCTCCTCCGGTCAGTAACTCTTCTTGCCTGTTCAGCCTCTGTATACCAGCTGTTGTACTGTAGTACTGTATTTTTCAAGGTACTGTACTGTAAGATTAAAAATGTTTATTTTTTGTTTGTTTTTTATGTATTATTTGTGTAAAAAGTATTATAAACCTATTACAGTACAGTACTATATAGCCGATTGTGTTAGTTGGGTACCTAGGCTAACTTTGTTGGACTTAAAAACAAATTGGACTTATGAACACGATCTCGGAACGGAACTCATTCGTATGTAGGGGACTTACTGTATTGGCATTTTCCCCTCATAACCCCTGGGATCACCTCCTACTACTTGCATTCTAATCCAGGTCTGAGAGTCTACTTCTGGGGATTTTAACAGGGAAGGAGGAAGAAATAGGCAGGATGGGGAGGTCGGAGGGCAGGTAAAGGGTGGAAGAGATGCATCCTGGGACCCCACGAGGTAAGCCTCACCCACGAGTGGGTTGCGCAGTGGTGCTCATCATTTGGACCAGCTGTGTGATGGCTATGGTGTTCAGATGTAGCATGTGAATTTCTCCATCTGTGTCTGTTTTCCCAGGTGGATTATGATCGAGCACAGGTGGTCCTCAGCCCTCCACTGTCAGGATCTGACACCTACCCCAGGGGCCCTGCCAAACTACCTCAAAGTCAAAGCAAAGCAGGCTATTCCTCAAGCAGCCACCAGTACCCATCTGGGTACCACACAGCCACCCTGTACCACCACCCCTCCCTGCAGACCAGTTCGCAGTACATCTCCACAGCTTCTTACCTGAGCTCTCTCAGCATCTCATCTAGCACCTACCCCCCACCTAGCTGGGGCTCCTCCTCAGACCAGCAGCCCTCCAGGGTGTCCCACGAACAGTTCCGGGCAGCCCTGCAGCTGGTGGTCAGTCCAGGAGACCCCAGAGAATATTTGGACAACTTTATCAAAATCGGGGAAGGGTCAACCGGCATTGTGTGCATCGCCACCGAGAAACACACGGGGAAGCAAGTCGCCGTGAAGAAAATGGACCTCCGAAAGCAACAGAGACGAGAGCTGCTTTTTAATGAGGTAGATGGTGTGTTCGTATCATCCTTTCTGTCCTATGTAACATTTCTTTCCCATTTCAGAAATAACACATGTACATTTTAGGACATTAGAAAACACAGAAAATATAAATACAAAAATAACATCCTTTTTTCTATGCCTGTATGGCTGCCTCTTTATGAAGTACTACCTGTGGATCAGCCACTGTGCTAGGCATTGGTCTGGTTTGATTCTCACAACAGCCATAGACAGAAAAATGTTATCTCCATTTAGCAATAAGGAAACCTAGCATCAGATTATGTTACTACCCCGGGGTCAGACAGTAGGTTCATACAGCTGTAACAATGCAATCAGCTGTGACTTTGGACCCTCTTCCGTGGTGGCTTACGTGAAAGCTCCACCCAGATCCAACTCCCATAGGTGTCCATTTCTTTTCCATGCTCCAAACCTCACAGAGAGCATGGGGTGAGTGGGATTCAGCTTCTTCCCAGTCCACAGATCCTGATTTCTGGAACTTATTTCCAAATCACAATGCCAGAACAGACAGGGAAAATATAACTTAAACAACTGTATAATTTATTATTTAACACTCATTCTGAAAATATCACCAGAAGCAGCCACAGGATGGCAATTCCTGGATGCTCTCTCCAGCAAGCACACACAAGGTGGCCTTTTAATGCCTAAGTCATAATGTTTTTACCTTCAAGACTTATCCTTTGTATTCAGCCCAAACTCTTTCAGACTCAACCTAGACCTCCCAAGAGGTTAAATTGGTGTCATGTGGCCCCAGCCCTAATAACTGTTTACTTCAGTCACTTCTGAGACTCACTTACCTTGAGTTGGTGACCCTTTTGCCCAGTTAACCAATAGCAGAGTATGGACAATGTGTTTTAAAAGTAACCTGTGGGATATCTGATCACATCCCCCAAAACAGTCAACTAAACTCCCTCTTGTGAATGCAAACTCTGCCATGGTTCTGCCTGTTTTTACTCCGTATTCTCCCCCAACCCAGTGTCTGGTTGACCTGCCATTTTCTCTGAAGTTGCTAACTTGATCCCCTCTATTCCTGCCAGCTGCTCTCAGTGCTGTCCCTTTGTCTGTAATAGACTTCTGAATACCCCCCCACACACACACACAATCAGTACTTCCCATCAGTTGAACTCACAGCCCAAATGTAGCCATGAGAAAACAAAAAGTCAAATTTCACGGTCCGAAGTCAAACAGTGTCTTTCCATTTTGCCCAGGTTGTGATAATGCGGGATTATCACCATGACAACGTGGTTGACATGTACAACAGCTACCTTGTCAATGATGAGCTCTGGGTGGTCATGGAATTTCTAGAAGGTGGTGCCTTGACAGACATCGTTACTCATACCAGGTAAGTTTCTTTACTATCCAGGCAAGTAGTTCAAGGTGCTTATTATTCTTTTCCAGGGTAAGGCCTCAGTGACTATATTTATGAACCCTTCATAAGTGGTTAAGCACTTTGAAGGTAGAGAAATGACTGCCCTTTTTCTCTGTATTCCCCGGTGCCTATCACAGTATCATGTATGTATAGTTCATTCACTCAATTCACATTCTCCCTGCCTTCCAGAAGTTCATTGATACCCACTGATTTTAAATCAGCAAGCTGCTGAGAATGGAGTTTCGGTGACAAATAATAGAATTTCCCATCCCTACGTAGATTTCTAAAACTGAGTTTCATTCTCCTAAGTTGCTATACCATTGCTATGTGTTGATAACACCAAGGGTACCTGGGGAAGGCAGGGGCAGGTGAAAGATCAAAATTTTGTGTCATAATAACAAACTACATAAGAGAGAGAGAGATTCTTCAAATCTGTTTTTAAATCATCTTGCAATTAACAATGGTTAATTGCCACTGTTGCCTCAGCTACTTGCTTCTCTGATGTGTCAGTTGTGGTCATTTCATCAAGTGTTTATTAATCACTTTTTATGTGCCAGGCTCTTTCCTAAGTGCTGGGGCTACAAAAGATACAAATGAATAAGGCTCAGATACACCCTTCCAAGGAAGTCTCAGATTAGAAATAAATACATTATAACACCTGTGCAGAATTAGAAAAAAGTATATAAGTAGCATAGAAGAATACCTGAGTATCTCTATAAGAGAGTCAAGAAGGATTTCCAATATACGGTGATGTCCAAGATGGGTTTTGAGAGATGCATCAGAGTTTACTAAGAAGGCAAGTGGGAAGAAAAGGGCATTGAAGGCAAATGAAAGAGTATGTGCTAAGACAGTGCTTCTAAAATTTTAATATGCGTACAAATCACCCGTGGATCTTATTAAAATGCAGATCCTGATTCAATGGGGGGCATAATACTCTGCATTCTAAGGAACCCCCAGGCGATGTTAATGATGTTAGTCATGGACCGCGCTGGAAAAGCAAGGTTCAAAGGAACAGACATGTAAAAAAATCATGTTACATTTGGGAAACTTGAAGTTTGCTCTGCTGGTAAATAAAATACCAAAGAGTTGAGAGGATTGTCATGAAGGAGCTACATTGGGTATTAGCTGATGTCACTGAAATGGCATCCAAATCATAAGTGAATCCAGTTGAGCGACAATAGGTGGAAAGCAAGGTAGCAAGAAAGTGTTAGGAAACCCGTAAGGGATCGAAGGTTATGCTTTGTCTCCACTAAAATGAGGCAGTGTTTCAATCATGACTCCCTATAGCTCTGAGTCTGCGGTAGACCAGTTAAAAACAAAAGGACATGAGGGAAGACACCGAATGTTTATCACCAATATTTCAGCTGGCAGATTCCTATTGGTATAGCCATACAACCACCATATCTATCTATCTATCTATCTATCTATCTATCTATCTATCTATCTATCTATCTATCTATCTATCTATCTATCTATCTATCTACCTATCTATCTATCTAATCATCTTAAATTGTAGCAACAAGTATACTGAAGAGACCTAAGAATAAGACAAATGTGACTTACATATAAAACAATTAATAAAAATAGGTCCAAGGGAGGGGCTTTTTTCTTGCCTCAGAGAGCATCAGAAAACTACAGCTCTCCCTTTGTCAAGTTCTTATTTTGTATCCGTGGGATTCACTGAAGAGCCAGCCTCTCTAGAATCCATTGTGTTTTCTAATTCTCTCCATCTAGTTTTGTCGATGGATTTCCCCTTGAAGGCAGAGTAGCTCCAGCAATTGCGTGTCAAGGAATACCATGGATATTTAGAATTTGAAATCCTTAAGCTGGTAGTTCAGAGAGTTTCCTATAGTAGATATTCAATAAGTACTTCATTGAATGATTGATTGATTGGTTGATGAAACATTTAACTGCTTGCCACTCAAAGTGTGGTCTGGGGACCAGCAGCATCAACATCCCCTAGGAGCTTGTTAGAAATACAGCATCTCAGGCTCTACCCAGATGGACTAAAAGAATCCATGATCTAGCCAGATGCTCAGGAGTTTCTTCTTTTTTTTTTTTTAATTTATCTATTTTATTTATTTATTTTTTGCTGTGTTGAGTCTTTGTTGCTGTGCATGGGCTTTCCCTAGTTGCGGCGAGCGGGGGCTACTCTTCGTTGCGGTGCCCGTGCTTCTCATTGTGGTGGCTTCTCTTGTTGCAGAGCATGGGCTATAGGCACATGGGCTTCAGGCACATGGGCTTCAGTAGTTGTGGCGGGTAGGCTCAGTAGTTGTGGCACGTGGGCTTAGTTGCTCCGCGGCATGTGGGATCTTCCCGGACCAGGGAGCAAACCTGTGTCCCCTGCATTGGCAGGCAGATTCTTAACCACTGCGCCACCAGGGAAGTCCCCTCAGGAGTTTCTTATACATACTAAAGTTTTAGCCCTATCTAGCATCTTGTTAAATCATATCCTACTTTTTTTCAAGGAAACAGTTCTAGAAGGGAAAGGAAAGTACCAAGCTCTGTCAGGTTCTTTATACATTAACTCATGGAACCTTCACACATCTCAATAAGGTAGGTGTTGATGTGCCTGTCTGTTAGAGGATGAAGCTATGACTCATAGAGGTGAAAACTATCTTTCTCAAGATCACGTATTTAATAATAGGCAGAGGCAGGATTTGAATTTGGAGTTGACTCCAAAACTGAGGTGTTTTTATCCCCACCTGACTTCCTCCTTGCTGAAGTAGGAAAGCACCAGGCTTTCTACAGTGGCCCATGTCCATTTCAGAGTCATTGAATTAAGAGTCAGTAGCATTTGTTGTAAATTCCAGGGGATCTTTCAGTTTGTGAGTGGGGGCTCAGAGTCAATTAATTTTTGTTACCATTGACCTGTGAAAAATCTTTATGCCTGCTTCAAGTAACTCAAATCTCATTGAATCCAAGAAAAATGGATTTTATTTTATTAATTTTGTTAAAGATGATAATTCTTGGTCCTGAATTAATTTTAAGATGTAGTTGAACTTGTCCCTGTGGCTGATGCTCTAAACCTCTCAGGACTGTGCTTTGGGCAGATGTGAAAATTGTCATCTGAAAACAATCCAGCATAATGACCAGCCCACTTACCACAAAACAAAGAACACAAAAGTTGTAGGTTTCCACTCTGTTTCAGACATCTGCCTTCCTATGAGGCTAATTCATTGCCATGGTAGGAATCCTCTTCAAAGAGAAGGACATGTTTCTTCATACTCATCCACTTTGTACCTTTAACATTCTCCTGATTGGTTATCTCCTTGGATTTTACTCTGAACCCTAGTTTTACTCGGTTGGGGTTTGTTAGCATCAACAAGACTGAAACACAGATTCAAGGCCATCTATTTACTTGTCCTGCTGAGCTAAAAGTTACCTGGGATTATTTCCCAAGTCAATTCTTAAATTTGGGCTCTGGTCAGTTACGCACTGTGTCTCCTGATAGCCTCCTCTGTTTGCCTGATAGTTTGTTTTAGGAGGTCTTTCACATTTGCTACCTAATTTGGGCCTCTCAATATCTCCGTGAGAGGGAGGAAGTTTTATACCTAGATGAGTTAGGCACATGCCTAAATGGGTCATTGTGAGGGCACTGAGGGACTCCATTCTCCACATCATTCTTCCCACCTGGGTTCTTCAGTGGCTGAAAATCCATTCTTTTGAGTTACAATTGCTGCATGATACAGTGGGGAAAGTGGAAAAGCATGGGTTAACTCATAAAAGGTGGGGTTTGAATCATGATCTGGTTACTTTCTGAGCTATATAACCTTGGGCAGGTGACCTGACCTCAGTCTCCTCTGAAACCAAAAATACCTTCTTTGGAGGGTGCAGCCATGAAATGGGGGAGCATATCCAGTGTTGTGCTTGCCTTTCTCATTCCCATGGTCTATTTATTAGGGTATCACGCATTCACGCTTGGTTATTAGTAACTAACTAGGCCCAATTTCCTTCTTGACAGAGGGATCTGGAACAACAGAAGCTTCCAGCTCCTGGAGGAGGGAGAGGAAGGGCTGGTGAGAGGCAGGGCAAGTCCCAGAGGGGGATCTTAGAAATCTAAAGACCACTGTGCCTGAGTCCAACCTTGAAGAGAACCATGGCCTTGCCCATTTCCAGGATGAGGAAAAAGAGACCCGAGGAAGTTAAAGGACTTCCTCAAGGTCATCTAGCAGCCACTCCTGGAACTTTGGCATCATTCATTGTGCCCTCTCTGTAGGACCCTGGAGGTTTGTCAGTACCTGGGGAATTACCTATAAGAGTCCAAGGAAGTGCATTTGCACTGATGACCCAAAAGCCAGCCAATGGGGGTCTCTTTACTTTAGCTTATACTGAGCCCATATCATCCTCAATGCCAGGCCTTAGGTTCTGGGAATCAGGTCCCAAAGACTTCCTTTTCCTTCCCCATAGATTTTCAAGACATGGGCTGGGGAGCATGGACTGGTTCACTAGAACACAAGGGAGCCACCTCTCTTGATCATTTCAAAGATGGTCTTAAGCCTGACCTTGCTCCTTCAATGTGACTTCCTTTCTAGAATGAATGAAGAACAAATAGCTACCGTCTGTCTGTCGGTTCTGAGGGCTCTCTCCTACCTGCACAACCAAGGAGTGATTCACAGGGACATAAAGAGTGACTCTATCCTGCTGACAAGTGATGGCCGGGTAAGATTTTCATGTTGGGTCCCTCCCCGGTTTACCTTGTCATTTCACCTGTCACAGGTATTATATTCCTAAGAACACTTTCTCATAATTCTAATTTTCCATAGTTGCAAGTCACCCACTCCCCTTTCCAGGAGGCTTTTGAAAAAGAAATTACCGTCCTCTGTGTCATCCTGTTATTCAGAACTATCTGTGAGCTGAATTTGACGGATAATTTTCTGCCTTAACAGTAAGTGCAGGAAGTAATAGAAACTATAGAAATTTCTTTTATTTTTCTGCCACATTCTTACTTTCATTGGTGGAGAGAAAATGACTTTTCTAGGACTGTGTCCACCCTGTTCGTGTGACTACGCATGTCTGCAGTATCTCTCAGAGTCCCTGCAGGAAACAGATGACAAATTCCAGTGCTTTGAGGAGAATTTAATGAAGGTGTGGGCAGATGAGATGTAGAAAAGCCAAAAGGAATTGTCATGAGGACCAGCATAGGTCTCTAGAATGTAACACCACTCTTATTACCCCATGACTGAAGAGGTGAGGTGCAGAAATAGTTATTGGAATCTTGAAATAGAGATTGTTGTGTGAAGAGGGCTGCCTGGCAGGAGCTCTGATCTTCAGTGGAAGCCAGACCATAGTGAACCTGCTGGATGGGAGCTGGGCCAATAAGTACCCGAACCTCACTCTGCTCCTTCCTTCCAGTCTCTTACTGGTGCTCCCCATTGGCTGAGTCCAATCAGAAGCCATCAATGGTCAACACAGGTTGGCCTCCCAGAGCTCAGGGTTCCCAGATCTGAAAGGACAAACAGAAGATATCCATCACACTAGTGTATCCCCAGGCCCAGATATCTGCATTTCCCATCATTGCAGCCTGCTCAAGGGATTCACTTGAAACTCATCGGCCACACCAGATAGAATACAGCAGCCAAGGAAGGCATGAGTTGACATTCCCAGGAAGGCTTAGTTAGATGGAAGAGTTTTGAAGCATAGATTTTTTTTTCCCCCTATTTAGACCCTTTTAATCTTCCTGAAACTCCCAGCAGATGTAGTAGACTTGTGATGAATGGAGCCAGCTGTCCCTTTAATGCACCTGTCTTTTACCACCCAGCATCCTCAGTCACATGGAAAACGTTCACGTCACATCAGAATTTGCCCAGGAATGATCAGAGGGCAACCAGAAGAAACTACCCAAGAACTTTGGCTTTTCTTCTTTTGTTTTAAAAAGATTGTCAATTTTATTGTGGAAAATTCAGCAAATTCAGAAAAGTATAAAGAATAAAATAAAAATAACCCATAATCCCATTTCCTAAGTATATATATATATATATATATATATATATATATATATATATATATATATATATACATATACATATGAACATACACACACACACACACACACGCATAATTTATCAACTTAGTATTATGTTTAATGGGCAGTTTTAAGTCCTGCTTTCTGCATTACTCTGGCTGAATTTTTTTTAAGAGCGTACAGGAGTATGTATCAGTCAGTTTTTGCTACACAACAAACCACTCAATACTTAGTGGCTTAAACCCAGAACCATTTATTTGCTCACAATTCTGTGAGTCAGCTTTTGCACTGACCTCAGCTGGGACAGCTTACCTCTGCTCCACGTGACATCAGCTGAGCTCACTCTTGCATTTGTGGTCAGTTTAGGGTTGACAGCCTCACTAATTAGCCTGGTGGTTGGCTGGATCTCAGCAGTGGTAGTGGAGGTAACTGGGCCTAGATGCAAGGGGTGGAGAAGTAGCACCATAAACACCACTGCCTCTTGACGGGAGAAGATGCAAAGTTGCATCCAAAGGCATGTGGATACAGAGAGGGGAAGACCATGTGGCCATTTTGCAGCATCTCCCATAGAGAAGGGGAGCTATAGGAAAAGGGCTAGAACTCTCTCCTGGCCTGACTCAGAAAAGCACCAGGGCAAGGTCCCATGGCCTCAGAACACAATTTGCAGAGCATTGAACTGGTCCACAAATTGGATCTGGGGACTGGAGCTTACAGGAAAAAAAATCAGGACAGTTTCTGCCAGGCTTTCTTTCCTTGATTTTAGAGATTGAGGGTGTAGGCTCACCCTTGCTGTGAGTACCTGTTGGATGTCAAAATCAGACATGAGACAAAGACAGTTCATTATTTAATTAGCTTACTTAAAGATCTCCTCTCCCCACAATATATGAAAGGCTAGATCATTCAGTGTCATTCTTGAGGGCAGAATCTCCGTTTCAAACATTTCTTTAGTTTCCACGCACCCAGCAGAGCTCACAGGGACTGGCACATCCTCAGTGCTTTCAGTCTGAACGGTTTGTTCACTCACTCATTCAATAAATATGAGCTAAATGTCATTCTGTGCCAGGGCAGTGCTAGGTCCTAAGGATGAATAAAGCAAAATCACTAATTTCATTCAGTTTATTTGGAGAATGGGGGTGTGATAATAAACAGATAGATAAACATACAAATAAAATCACCACCAGATTGCAGGGTGATACATTCTAAGTTTTCTATGATTAAATAACTTAAGTAGAGTAAAGAAGGTGGAGGGTGGAGAGTAGAGGGTCTGTAGAGGCCGGTCAGAGAAGGCCCCTCCACAGTGAGGTGGTGACAGCAGAGACACGTGAGGGGCGGGGCCTGTGGCCTTCAGGGATGAGAGTGTTCCAGGAAGAAGGAACACAGCATGTGGAGCGGAGCCTGACTCTCGGCCACGTTGGCCAGGGTGAGCTCATCCAGATTTAAGAACAAGGTGCCATATTGACTCCAGTTTCTATAGAGAAAGGAAACTTTTTTTCTTAAAAGAGAGAACAGAGATGGAGTGTGACTACTCCAGGAAAAGGCTGAGAGTACAATTTATACTAATCTATTGGAGCTTTTACAGCATTCTGTAGTGCAGAAGACATATTCATTTATTGTCATAATAACAAATCACCTTAGGTCTTAAGTCAAAAGTTATTTTTGTGCCAGTACCATACTGTCTTGATTACTGTAGCTTTGTAGCATAGTCTGAAGTCAGGGAGCCTGATTCCACCAGCTCCATTTTTCGTTCTCAAGATTGATTTGGCTATTCGGGGTCTTTTGTGTTTCCATACAAATTGTGAATTTTTTTGTTCTAGTTCTGTGAAAAATGCCAGTGGTAGTTTGATAGGGATTGCATTGAATCTGTAGATTGCTTTGGGTAGTAGAGTCATTTGTGACAAAGTGAGAGAGTGGCATGGACATATATACACTACCAAATGTAAAATAGATAGCTAGTGGGAAGCAGCCGCATAGCACAGGGAGATCAGCTTGGTGCTTTGTGACCACCTAGAGGGGTGGGATAGGGAGGGTGGGAGGGAGGGAGATGCAAGAGGGAAGAGATATGGGAACATATGTATATGTATAACTGATTCACTTTGTTATAAAGCAGAAACTAACACACCATTGTAAAGCAATTATACTCCAATAAAGATGTTAAAAAAAAATGTTATTTTCACATTCTCACATGACTCTGAGAGTTGGCTGGGCTCAGCCAGACAGTGCTGCTCTGACTTGTTAGACGGTGCATCTAGAAATCTTCCTCAGGCATATGTCAGGAACATAGTGCTGACTGTTGGCTGGATGCTCAGCTGGAACTGTCCACCAGAACACCTACCATGTGGCCTTTCCATGTGGCCTTCCTTACAGCATGGAGGCTGGATTCCATGAGTGAGTGTCCCAAGAAAACAGGGTAGAAGTATGGCATTTTTATGACCTCAAAGTCACATAGTGTCACTTTTACCATGATCACAGCCCTTCCAGATTCAGCGGGAAGGAACATGAAACCCTCCTGAGTGGGAGGAGTATTGAATCACGTGTCAAGAAGATCTCATGGGCTGGACAGTATCGTTGTTGGCATTTTTGGAAATATTGTCTGTCACACAAGGTGTGCTGTTGGGAGATGTTCAACATCATCAGCCCTTAGAGAAATGCAAATTAAAACTATGAGATATCATTACACACTTATAAGAATGGCTAAAATGTAAAATAGTGATAACACCACTAATTCGTACAATGCTGGTGCAAATGTAAAATGTAGAGCCACTCTTGAAAAATGGTTAGGCAGTTCCTTTCAAAGCTGAAAATGGACTTACCATGTGACAAGCAATCTCACTCTTAGGCATATATTCCAGAGAAATGGAAACATTTCCACACATAAACTTGCACACAAATGTTTATGGCAGTTTTAGTCATCATAGTCCCAAACTAGAAAATACCTAAATGTCCTTCAGAGGGTAAATGATTAAATAAACTATGGTGTATTTATATGGTTTATTTATACCAGGGAATACTGCCCAGACAAAAAAAGAAATGAATGAGTGACACATGCAAGAACTTGGATGAACCTCAAGGAAATTATGCTGAGTGAAAAAAAAAAGTCAACCTCAAAAGGATACACACTGCATAATTCTATTTATGTAACATTTGTGAAATAACGTAATTATAGAGATGTACAGCATATTAGTGGTGGCCATGGGTTAGGGATTGGAAGTGTGTGGCTATAAAGTGGTAGCACCATCACCTTATGGTGATGGTACAGTCGCGTATCTTGATTTGTGACGGTGGTTGTGCAAGGCTACAATGTGATAAAATTGCAGAGTACACACACATATACACTACATACACCAATGAGTTCATGTATAACTGATAAAATCTGAGTGAGCTCTATGGACTGTACCAACATCAATTTCTTGGTGTTGATATTGAGCTATAGTGCATAAGATGCTAACGTATAAGGAGGACTGGATACACATTTCTTTGTAACCTCCTATGAGCCTGTATATAGTATTTCAAAATAAAAGATTTTTTTTTAAAACAGTGAATTGCTCAGGTTTAAAAGGATAAGTCCTTTCTGGTCTCTTCAAAGACTACAAGGGAAATTATTTGCTATCAACTGAAAAGAAATCGTTCACTCTTTGTACATGATAGAAATAATATCTAGTGAGTCACTAATTTGTATTAAGCAGAGATGTTTAAGGAGTGGTGTTTGGGGTTTGAAAGGGAAAATAAATAACATGTCCTAGAGTGGTTTCAAGAATTACATGAAGTAATTAGTATAAAACCATAAGAGGTAAACCAGGTACACGGTAGATGCTCAGAGTGAAGGCAATCCCCCTGCCCTTGCAATTAAGGGTTGAGTAAATTCCTCCACGATTTTTCCTTGGCCTGGGGCTTGCATTTAAGAGATGATACTTAGGGACCACTAAGCAGTGAGTGACTTTTATCAAATTCATTGGCTGAAATGGAATTCAAACCCATGACTTCTTAAGCCCAATGCATCTATTAAAAAGAGGCATTTACAAGTAATCTTTATGGTTTTTCTTTTTACTATAAATTGGTTGCCACACTTTAAGAATTAGGAGATTTCACGTAAAATTTCAGATTCCTGTCTCCCTTGAAAAAAATCAAAGTGTCTGGCAACACTGTGCCTGACTTCACACATGGCAGTAATGGAGGTGGTGTGATGAGGGTGAATAGCACTACAGTGCAAATGTTGCTGGTGCCCCACCCTTATCTTCCCATTTCAGTGCTCGCTAACTCCACCTCCAAATGCCACCACCTGCATCTCTTTGCCTGGGGACTTCTCTGGCTACTGTAGTCTGCTCTTCCAGCACAAAGCAGGCTAGAAATTCCAGGAAATTAACATTCGTGCTTCCCAGGAGCAGCCCTGAAAAAGTGATGGGAGTTGGTGTATAAATACCCCAGCTCTCTCGCCCTTGGATGGAATAGCTCTGAGGCACATGTTCTACACAGCCTCCCAGACGTCCTCAGCAGGATTAAGCTCTAGTTCCCATGGTGGTAACTTGCTTGCTGATTAACCCTTGACTGACTGCCTTCCCTTCCCTGTTATACTTCCGCATTTCACTGCTAGTGTTTCCTGTATCTCCCCAATAAATGACTTACACCGAATCCTTGTCTCAGCATTTTCTTCTGGGAGAGGGGGGCCCAAATTAACATAGCACCCAGAAATAATAAATATGTTTGTGCCCTTTCTCCCACAGGATTTGAAGGGAGGGTTAAAGGATAAATAAGGGGCCATAGACGGGCAACCAGCGCCTATGAGTGTTCCACACCTTCTCTACTGGGCCCCTGACAATCAGTTGGAAGTTAGTGTCTCTTCACCAGGGACGTGTGTCCCTAGTTTTCCATTGTCTCCACTGGTTCATTTAATTCATTGGTATTATTGGGTTGGCCAAGAAGTTCATTCGGGTGTTTCCATTAGATGTTACGGGGAAACCTGAACAGAATTTTGGCCAACCCAATATTTCCTTGGCTCCTTTAGCCATTTGAATTTTGTTGTCTCTCAAATTGCTAGAATTTTACAATTAGAAGAAAACCTAAAGATTATCTCCCAGAAGCTCTTCTTAAATAGAGACTTGGGCATATTAAATAGCTTGCTTAAATTCATTCCTTTCCAGTAGTCTCTGAGATACACCCAAACACTCCCTCCACAGAAGTTATTTTCTAATGCAGGGAACACAGCATGAAAAGTCAGGAGACCCCAGGGTTGAGTTCACTGCTAATACTGTCACATAGTCTTGGGCAAGTTCCTACCACTCTCTGTGCTGTGCCAAGTGGCAGAGGGTCTGGCTGAGGCCTCTAGGCCATTCCAGCTCAGCCGCTATGATGCCTTCCCTCTCCTCTCAGGTTTGGCTGCTGAAGAAGTGGATCTTCAGCTGGAGGCACCATCACCAGTCTGGCCCCTTCTATTACTTTGGTTCCTTTGTCCCTGGGTCATTGCTCTTCTTAAAACAAGTTCTCAGACTTTAGTGAGCATCACAACCCCTGGAGACCTTGGCAAAAAACAGATTCCTGCACCCTTCTCTCAGAGATTCTGATTCAGTCAGGCTGGATGTATCTCTGAGCAATTTCCAGCTGATGATAGACACTGAGTACCATTGCCTTATAGGAAGCACCCAGGAACCAGGCACAAAAGCATCCATCTTTCTGCCTTAGCAAAAACCTGGAGCAGATGCAAGAATTCTTTAGAGCATATGCAATTTACAAAACGAGGGTTTTACATTTTATTTTAAACCTGTAGCTATCTTGTGGGTAGATTCTCTTTTGCTCCTCCTCTTGCAAATTTTTGTGGGGCCCCTTACTCCTAGCCGGGATGCATTGAGATGGGTAAGATCTCAGGTTTAAGTAGCAGCTTTGTCTGACCTCTGAGCTCTAGTTCCTTGTCTGGCCCCTGTGGAACCAGCTACATCTCCTCTTAGGGGGCGGGCAACATGCTTGCTTCAGTTCTCTTAGCCTAACTGCATTAGTGAGACAAGGGTGGTTTCCTAAGTACCCACGCTGTACAATCCTATCTAAAATAAGGCTCAGCTTAAAGTCTATATGATTTGCTTTTGTGTGTGTGTGTGTGTGTGTGTGTGATTTGCTTTTAATAACTGCCTACAATGCTTTATTATACTCATTACCTGAGTTCTTATTATCTACTTGCAGATCTATTTGGTCGAATGTTGTGTGCAATTATGTTCTTTTAGAAAATTGTCTCTTTTATGTACTTGGATGAGTTAAAAAAATCATGCAAAAGCACTTATACTCCTACAACAGAAGAACAGGCCTGGCTTCCAAGTGTTGAGTTTCAATTTCTCATCTTATATTTTGTCAGGGAGATAATTATTAGTCTGTCAGGTTTGGTATCCTTTTTTTAATGTCTGGAAAAAGAAAGCCACACTAGAGATATTGAAATTAAAACTGCCAATACCAAAATGCTGATACATTCACCTCCTGAATCATTCAGGTTTCTTAATTTTACAGGTAAACAAAATATATTGGCAAAATTGTTCCTCCTTTACTATCTGTGTCATAGGGTTGCAAACTTACTCAGGCTTGAGCTTTGGCAATAACCACACACACACATACACACACACAACTAATCTCGACTTCTTCACAAAGCCCCAATGACTAGAATTTTTTTAAACTCTATTTTAATTCAGTCTATTAAATTTAGTCTGCTTAAATAATTTAAACATTGTCTATCAGAGTTCAGCCACATTATTGTAAGGTTAAACTGATACCTTTAAACCCTCAGTCTTTCAGGTTTGGCCGCCCCCTGCTCCTTCTTTCCACCTCCCACCCCCATCATCTTCCGGATGGAGACAAATGTGGGTTATGGGACCTCCGGGTGAAGGAGATACGATCCATCTTCTTGTTCCTTGCTGGTCCCTGGCTTGGCGTGACAGCCTCTTCTGCTACCTGGACTCGTGACCAGTGAGCATTAGCTGGTCCCATCAGCTGCTGGTCTTTTCAGGAAGAGGCTGCTCTGCAGTATTTTACTCCAGCCTCTTTCCTCAAGTCTTGAAAGCTATCCTTGAGACTGCCTCTCATGTCAACCATAGTCTTGTGCCTATGGTTCTTTGAGATTTGGAGGAGCTTCTGGAGCCCTGCATACCGCACAAAGGCCATGGAAACCAGTAGCATTGCCTCAAGTTCATTTCCAACCACTCTGTTGTGCCATCTCTCCATAGAAGCCATGTTGGGCATAGCCAAAGCTGATGTGCAGCTGGTATTCACCAGTGTATCTATACCCATCGTTAAAATGTTGCAATATTCTCATGCTTGTTGGTTAATAGCCACTGTTTCCAGTCATTGGAGTATTATCCCCCATGACCCCAGCCCTTTACCAGGACCCCCCTTGCCTCATTAAGGATGGTAATGCCCACAGGATAACTCCAGAACAAAGCTCAACTTTATGTCTAGATTCTGATTGGTCTAGATGAATCTGGTTATTAAATATTTTTAATATTACCTCTGAACACAGATGCATGTGGCTTCTCCTATCCCTTGTTTGTGTGGGGATGTATGCTACTCAGATATTTCTGAAGCGCACCACCCTCTGCTCGGGGTGGTAGGAAATAGTGTATAATAAAGAGTTGGGGCCTGACATAAGTTACAGCTCTTTAGCCTCTTTTGCAAATAATCCTTGTCTAAAAGGGATGGACTGTAGGGCTTTCACTTCTCAGAATTGTAGACGCCTTTTACAATAGGGCAGCAAGGATTATGGACCAGCTACCACGGCCATAGGGCACTCTTCTTTCTTTTTTAGTGTATTATTCTTTTCTTTTTTTGGCTGCATCTTGCAGCTTGTGAGATCTTAGTTCCCCAACCAGGGATTGAACCCGGACCCCAGCACTGAAGGAGCCAAATCCTAACCACTGGACTGCCAGGGAATTCCCAGGGCACTCTTCTTTATACCACATGGAAATTCTGTGATCTGACACATCTGGGCTTGATTCTTGATATGCCAAAGTGATTGAGAAAAATCATCTCTCTGTTAAACCATCTTTCTCTAGCATTCCATCTGGTACAATCCAAATTGAAGGAGTCCCATCCCAAACCACACCCCACTAGTCTTGGCCTGATTAGAGAGCAGATCATGAACAAGGAAATGGAAAAAGAAAAAATAATAATTTCCAAAACATTACCTCCATTTCATCTGTGTTACAACTTTGGTTCTAGAAACACTTGTCTTCAGTAAGTCAATGATGGTTTCAGAAGGAGCACCAATGTGTTTTCTATCACGTGATCTGTTGTCCCATGTATGTATGTATGTATATATATGTCAATATCAGATAATATCAATCTAGTAGCATGAGTTTTTTGAGTATCTACTGTTTTCTCAGCTCTTAAGGAACACAGCGAAGCTTCACAATTAAAAGGCAGAGCTATTGCCCCTGAGCAATGTCATTTCTAGCTGAGGGAAAAACTCAGCATCAGAAAACAGTTCAAGATTAAATGAATGCTAAATTCTCTCAAATTTGGTGAGGGGAGAGATCAATATGGGCTCCTGAGAAAAATTCTGGAGGAAGTGAGAAGTGATCAGGGCCTTGAAGTATCATTAAGAATTGAATATGCTTTCCAACTAAGATTAGGAAAAAGGCAAAGATATCCCCTCTCACCACTCCTTTTCAACATCATACTAGAAGTACTAGCTAATGCAATAAAACAAGAGAAGGAATAAAAGGTATACATACTGGAAAATAAGAAATAAAACTATCTTTGGTCACAGGTGACATGATCATCTATGCAGAAAATCTGAAAGAATCAACAAGAAAATCTAGAGCTAATAAGTGATTATAACACGGTTGTAGGATATCTAGTTAATGTACAGAAGTCAATCACTTTTCTATGTACCAGCAATACAAGTGGAATTTGAAATTAAAAACACAATGCCATTTACATTATCACCCTCCAAAACTAAATACTTAGGTATAAATCAAGCAAAATATGTACTACATCTATATGAGGAAAACTACGAAACTCAGATGAATAAAATTAAAAACACTAAATAAATGGAGAGATATTCCATTGGATAGGAAGAACTCAGTATTGTCAAGATGTTACTTCTTCCCAACTTGATCTATAGATTTAATGCAATCTCAGTCAAAATCTCAGTGAGTTATTTTGTAGATATCGACAAATTGATTCTAAAGTTTATATGGAGAGGAAAAAGACCAACATAATCGTCAACACATATTGAAGAAGAAGAAGAACAAAGTGCAAGACTGACACTACCTAACTTTAGGACTTTTTGAGACAGTGTGGTATTAGCAAAGAATCGACAAATAGACCAATGAAACATAATAGAGAGCCCAGAAGTAGACCCACATAAATAGAGTCAACTGATCTTTGACAAGGAGTAAAGGCAGTACAATGGAGCAAAGATGGTCTTTTCAACAAATGGTATTGGAACAACTGGACATCCACATGCCAAAAAAATGAATCTAGACACAGACTGTATACCTTTCACAAAAATTAACTCCATGTGGAAACAAATACTCGATGGATGTATAGGTTTAGAATGAAGGAGAGAAACCTGCATTAAGCCTGGGAGGAAAAAGAGTATCTAGCAAGAGCACCTAAAAAGAGATGAGGTGAGAGTTGGGACCCAAACTCCTGGAAGCCCCAGTATTTAAGTTGTGGGCAGCAGAGAAAGAGCCAGAAAAAAAGGTTGAAAAAAGTTCAGAGAGGTATCAAGAGAATCAAGGGAGAATTTGTGCCTTAAAGACTATACCTTTGATCTATGGAAATTTTAACTTCAAATGGCCATTCTGAACCATTGCCAACCAATGCCTGAATCATTGATTTTTTTTTGTTTTGTTTTCATTTAATGTATTCTGTCATCACCAATAATCCTAAGTGGCAATCCTTTACAATGAGGCTATCTGAAGTTCAGACCAGGTCACCATGAACAGGAATCAAGCCTCCCAGAAATAAACTGAATCCTGGTCACCTAGAATATATAAACTGGCAGGGTGCCTGAGGGTGCAGTATGTTCCTAAGAGTATTCTTAAAGGCTCTGGGCAAGAAATATCAGGGTGTTTTTCTTTTTGATGACCTCTAACATAAATAACATATATGTATATTGGGTAATTAAGATGACCACCTTGTACCCCTGGTAACTAATTGCTCACACCCAGTTTCTATGCCCGCATTTCCACTTGCATTGATATTCACATTGGCAACTTCAATTGTCCTGAGCAAAGGAGGAAAACCAAAAGAAAAGGAGAGCCAGTAAAGTGATATCTCAACATCCTTTATAAATGGGGTCTTGCAATAATTCAAACATAGAAATGAGGTTGGTTATTTGAATCATCTCATGGTACTTAGAAATCTAAATGTCTTTGGCGCAAAAAAAACCCTAAATTGCAGCAGTTTGTAGAAAACTCGTGTTGAGAATAGCAGTTTACTTACACTAAAGCATCATCTCTTACATTAAATGAAAGTAGTAGATTTGAATTTTAATGAATTTGTTTTGGGTGTATTGTAAATTTTGGGGTTTCATAATTTTATAAAAGATACCAGTAGCAGGAGTTAAACACTTGCAAGTCAATCCTGCTGGAGCCATAAGAGTTTTTTCACTAAAATGGATTGTACCTTTCCAATAAAAGGGTCTGATAGCCCCTCCTCTGGTATTTTCAAGGCCTGTTAATAATGAGATAGTGGTTTTGTTTTGAATTTGAAACTCTTTCTAATTTCTACGTCTCGAAGCCAGTAATTTTTTAAATCTATTGAAGCATAGTTGTTTTACAATGTTGTGTTAGTTTCTGGTGTACAGCAAAGTGATTCGGCTATACATGAATATAAGAGTTTGCATCTGCTAATCCCAAACTCCCAGTCCATCCCTCTCCCACCCCCACTCCCCCTTGGCAACCACCAGTCTCTTCCCTATGTCTGTGAGTCTGTTTCTGTTTCGAAGATAAGTTCATTTGTGTCATATTTTAGATTCCACATATAAGTGATTTTGTATGGTATCTGTCCTTCTCTTACTGACTTTCTTCACTTAGTATGATAATCTCTAGGTCCGTCCATGTCGCTGCAAATGTCAGAGCCAGTATTTTTAAATTGTTTGTTGCATTCCTTTCCTTTTCAGATAAAGTTGTCTGACTTTGGTTTCTGTGCTCAAGTTTCCAAAGAGGTGCCAAAGAGGAAATCACTGGTTGGCACACCCTACTGGATGGCACCTGAGGTGATTTCTAGGCTGCCTTATGGGACAGAGGTAAGGGAGTGATGGTCATTGTTGGGGAGTGGCAGGGTCTGGTTAGGCTCTAGGATGCAGGGGTTCTGAGATCATTAATGACCACAGGAGATCAGGGTGATGACTTTTAACTCCAAATTTGACCCCCATTCACTAGGCTTGTCACAGAGTAGGTTGTGGAAGAAGGGAGACTGGCCACCCCTGGGATATTGCCACAACATTGATCCAGGAGCGAACTTAGGTCCCAAGTTGACAGTGGGAGAGAGTCACTCAAACTATTATCTTACCCTCAGGGCCAGGCATGCACAAAGCGAGAAAATGCAACCTGAAAAGTGGCCGGAGACCCACAGATGAGTAGGTGTGATGATTCAAAGGATAGAGCGTCAGAGAAAGCTCCACAGGATTGGGGTTAATATTTGGATGAGAAATAATGTTTTCCTATAGGAAAAATTATATATGAATATTGCAGCATATTTTAAAATATGGCAAAATGTTTGTTTCCTCTGAAAAGAAAATAATCACTCATAATCTATCTTTTGTTTTTTGTTTTTTTAATCAAAAAAATTTTTGATCTCTTTTTATTGAATGAAAGATTCTTTAAATTCTACAGTGCTTTACAATTTTCTAAAGTTTCACACACATGATTTCATATAATTCCATAATAACCTCCCCTTTTTAAAAAAATTCTCTATCCCTATATTGCCCTTCCTCCTTTCCCTCTCCCCACTGGTTTGTCCTCTGTGTCCATGAGTCTGCTTCTTTTTTGCTTTATTTACTAGTTTGTTGTAGTTTTTAGGTTCCACAGATAAGTGATATCATACAGTATTTGTCTTTCTCTGTCTGACTTGTTTCACTTAGCATAACGCCCTCCAAGTCCATCCATGTTGCTGCAAATGGCAAAATTTCATTCTTTTTTTTTATGGCTGAGTAGTATTCCATTGTATATATACCACATCTTCTTTATCCATTTGTCTGTTGATGGACACTTAGGTTGCTTCCATACCTGCTCATAATCTATTAAGGGACAAGGTTTGGATACATAAAACGAGGGGCCAGAAGTGGAGGAGGGCCTTCTAGGGGGAGAATAGTGTGAGTAGAAGTTCTGAGACACACACACACACTATACACACATACACACAGAGGCAAGGAGCTCATTTCGCCTGCGCACACAGTGTTTCCACACATTATGGTGCAGAAGGTGATCCTAAGAGGGGAGAAGCCTGCAGGTGGTGGCACAGACAAGTGAGCAAAGGAGAGTGGCAGAAGTTCAGCAGACTCTGCTCTCTTTCCCCGGTTTACTTGCCCTTGGATGAATACTCCACTTGTTTATCTCACTGTGGTCCCAAGAGCATCAATTCTCAGTGAAGGTCACTGTGCTGGTGAGAGCAGGAGTGCGAATAACTGATAAGAGGTGTAATGAGGCTGGGAGGGGGAGGCGACAGTGCCTGGGAATTTATAGCACGGCTGTGGCTCCTCCCTTGTCCTGACTTCCCATTCTTTACCCAGAAAGGATTGCTTTTTGTCTCTCCCTTTCTTTCCCTCCATTCCCTGAACGTGGTTTTATAGATCATGGTTTTGTGCACACTGCTTCAAAGTGATAAAACACAAAGAAAAAAAAAATACGGGGGCAAAGAACTATTTTTAAGAATCAAAGTAATAAAAGAATCAGGATATATTGTGCTGTGTAATGTAGCTCTTTGGAGTTTGTTATGAATATGCCAAAAACTTTTCTTATTTTCTTATGGTTTAAATGCAACTTTCCTCTCCGTTTATAACATAAAACTTTGGATGGTTTTCACATCTGCCCTGTAGACCATGAACCACCCAAGTTAACAGGATTAAAAGAAAGTTTTAAACTTCAGAGTCTTAAGACATTCACGTGTATTTAATTGTCAGAATCTTCGTTGAAGTTGTATTTTAAAAGCAGACAAAGACCATTAGCAAACACTTGGTCACTCAACAATTTAGCCTATAAATATGAATTGTATATTTTGAGAGGTTACAAATACCATATTAATTTATGAATGAGTATGAATCTGTTGGGGTCCCTGACACATCTAACCTTTCAGAAGGTTCTCTTTGCCTGAGATAATCAGTGGGGTGTGCCTAACAGGTGGACATCTGGTCTCTCGGGATCATGGTGATAGAGATGATTGATGGCGAGCCCCCCTACTTCAATGAGCCTCCCCTCCAGGCCATGCGGCGGATCCGGGACAGTTTACCTCCAAGAGTGAAGGACCTGCACAAGGTGAGAAGCAGCATCCGTTGCTGAAGTTCAACATCGTTCTTCGATTTTTCTGTCTCTCTGTAGTTTTAAAGACTGGTATGTCGCATCCAGGAGTAGATCCTGGTTTATGGGCATGGACTTTGGAATTCGAGCTGCTTGCATTCAGAGCTCTGCTATTCTTGTTCACTCGCTTGGGCAAGTGAGTCAGCCCCTCCATCTCTGAAGCTCATCTGTAAAATGGGGTACACCTGCTCGTCTTTCATGGGGTTGGCTCTACTCTGCACTCCCTCCTTGAGAATCTATTGCATGCTGGGGACTGTTCTAATGGCCGGAATATAGCAGCTCAAAACCCCACATTTCCTGACTCTCATAGAGGTTGCATTCTAGTTGAGGAAGCAGTTAATAAACCACACACAGATGGATGAATAAAATAATTTCAGAGAGTTGTACCTGCTATGAAGTGAATAGAACACTGTGATGTGATGAAAGGGGCCGGAGAGGGGGCTGGGAGCTAGTTCTGGCTGAGGGGTGAAGGAGGCCCTTTCAAGGGACTGGAGCCTGATTGGAAAGAAGGAGCTAGTTATGCAAAAAGATCTGGGAGAAAAATGTCCCAGGCAGAGGGAGGAGCAGTGTGAAGACCCTCAGCCAGAGCAAAGTGGGCACGGGGAAAGGGTGAGGCATGTCAGAGGGTAGGCAGGGGCTAGATTGTGCAGGGCAAAGAGCAACATGGTTAAGGGACCAAGTAGGGTCTTTCCTGTTTTCCAAAGATTGTCAAGTAGGGCCAAGCTCAGAACATATGATGCTAAGTCAAAGAACTGCCATTGTGGGGGCCATCAGTGGGGGCAGAGCTTGCTGAGAGGTGCCATCTCCACAGATCAGCTCTATAAATGCTGACCCCTCCCATCCGCCTCCTGACAATAAGAGAGGGAGTGAGGCTGCCTTAGGTGAGGGGATAGTTTGTAATGGCTGCTTCTCCTCTTCCCTCACCCCTAAACCTTAGGGAAGAGCCCCAATAGAATCACTCATATAGGTTGTGTGGATCTACCAAAAAGATGGGAGACTGCTTGAATTGAACAGGAGATTGAAATTTGTACTGCATTGGACTGGGTTTAAATAATAAAAAGTGGCTAAAATAGTATGGTCTCAAATAGTCCCACACCCAATACGAAGGAGTGTGATGTTCTTCAAAGTCACAGACAAGAGCAGCTTTCATCCTAATGGTCAAAAACTGGAAACCTTCCAAGGTTGTTTCCCAAAGGGATAAGTGATATGTGGGATGATTCAGCAGTGAATACTACACAGCAATGCAAAGGAGACAGCTTTTGCCACACACATCAGGGATGCATCTCACAGACACGATGTCGAGTGAAAGCAGCCAGAGAGAGAAGGGTTGACAGCCAATGACTCCATTTCTATAAAGGACAAAAGCAGGTAAAAATTTATCTTATCAGAAGTCAGGATAGTGGTGACCCTTTGCAGGGAGACAGGTATTGATTGGAAGGGGGTTGGAGGGAGAGATATTCTATATTTTGATAGGGGTTGGGAATATATAGGTGTAAATATGTGTTTAAAAAAACTACTGTAGAACATAAACTTTTTACACACTCGAATGTACGTAAGCTATACCTCAAAAAGTAAATTACATGAAATTAAAGGAAAAATGCTGTCTGTGTCAGATATCCTTACAGAAGTTTGTTTCTCTTCAAGAAAGGGATTCCACAAAGCCTAGATGGTTTCAGTGGTTACACAAAGAAAACTCATTCCATGTTTACACCACTGTTCATCAAACATGTGTGGCCAGCACCTATACACAGTAAGCACTTCATAATAGCTGCTATTGTCACTACTATACCATTATTATTTTATTTAGTAAATATTCTTTGTTGTACCATCATTTAATCCTATTATTTCAGACTTGAAGAAGGTAAGGAAAACAGCATATGTTAAGAAAGGCAATTCCTGCTTTTGCTTCCATAACCTCTTTCTCCTCAAGCTGACATTCTGGAATTTGATGTTGTTGATAGAATGACTTTCCTGGGAATTCGCTGGGAACCCATTTTAGGGGAACTGGGTTGGGTGTCTGTGTTAGTCCTCAAGATGGTATCTTGTGTTTTCACAGGTTTCTTCAGTGCTCCGGGGATTCCTAGACCTGATGTTGGTGAGGGAACCCTCTCAAAGAGCCACAGCCCAGGAACTCCTCGGACATCCATTCTTGAAATTGGCAGGTCCGCCATCTTGCATTGTTCCCCTCATGAGACAATACAGGCATCACTGAGCAGAGGATTCATAGAGGTGACAAAGCTAGATGAGGACCTGAGAATAATTCAGGAGAACACAAGGAAACCAGAGAACGTGTAACAGACCTGTATATTCCAGACCAGCTGATTGATGGGACGGTGTGATGACCGGCAGGGTTTGGCAGACCAGGGCATCTTCTTGTGTCTTAAACAGGCATCTCTCCACTAACAGCTGGTGTGGTCATTTGGAACACGGCTTTAATAAGTCATTATTATATTTTTCAGCCTTTCATTCAGCAAATCAGAATGACTCAGTACAAACTCCGTTATGATATATCCTAGCCACATGCAGGGTAACGCACAGGATTTTCTATATTGAAAGAATACTTTTCTGGCAAAAAAAGAAAGGATAACAAAAAGCACTTTTTTCTTAATGGTAGCAGTGTAATGTATTTTGCAATGAATTTGTAATTTTTCTGTACAATAGTTTTGATAATTTATAGTACTTTGATGTCACGTAGCCATTGTATCAGTTGAAGTAATACCTGTTTACTAGCAAGAGTTTGAACAAAGTCTTTCCTACTTTTTTATCCCTTTCAGAGAACCAACAATTCTTTAGGAACTTTGAATACCGAATGACTCTCAGTCACCGTCAGCTTTAGTAGAATACCTTTCTTATCTTAACAAGTGTCTTATGTGATGGAAGAAGACTTAAGAGTGATGGTGATGGGAGTGCACATTCCATTTATCCAGCCAAAAATAATACAGTACAATAAAATGTGAGCCACAGTATACCACCAAAAGTACTCCTTGGGAGAAAGCTAAATATTCTGAAAAATCACATTTTCCTTCAAGCCTATTGGTAGCAAACCATCTTTTGCACATCAGGATGTTTCCCCTAGTACCCTCTCTTAAAGGGGTACGATGTCCCCTTGGGGCGAAATTTCCCCTCCAAGGAACAATTTTAGTGCTAGGATCATGTGATGTACTTGTAGGAGGCTGTGAGCTCCGCGTCCTACTCCTCCGCCATCTCGATCCGACAAGTCAGTGCCAGGATCATTTGGACTCCGTTCCCCAAACTGAATGTTTCAAGAAGGCTCTGAGAATTCCAGTCTCACAAAGGGAAAAAAGAAAGAAGAGGGCAAGATGTTTGGTTTTGTTCGTCACTGTTTTTAAAACTCTGTGTGCTAGCACACCAAACTCTTGTCTGTAATTTACCTTCGTCGCTATTGTTTCTGTATCATACTGGAAGTCTGGATGCTAGAGAATGAATTAGGAAGCGGGGATTTTCCCGGGTGTGACCCGAATTCAGTTGTGACCGTGTTCTGTGTTTCCGACATAGGAGAGTTGTGCTGCTGACTAGATCTTCTTGAATGTTGATAAACACGAATGACTACTACAATACCTTTTGTGTTGCTTGTTGGATGAATTTGCATGTTAACTGTAGGCCAATATAGATTTGCCTTTAAAACTCTGGAAAAGCTACATAGTCATCATTAGTTTCTATTACTTCTGCATCCAACGAAAGCCATTTTTTACCAAACTGGAAAACCAGAGGCTTTTCTTAATTTCACATACTGTAACAAATATGAATTTAAAATTCTGAAAATGCTCTGGTTGCTCTAAACCTAATTAAGAATGTTTGTAATTAATAGGTTCCTAATTATTTATTAAAGTTAAAAAGGAAAATAAAGGCATAAAAAGGACCTTCTACTGCTTAGATTTTCAGTTTTTCCCTAAACTGGAAATGCCTCATTATAAATAGGATCTATAATTTTGTTTCATAAAACACAACAAATCAATGTTTTATGTAAAATATTAAAATATTAATATAAGTACGTATGAATGAAAATAATCTAAATCCAGAAAATGGCAGTCCTAAAAGTTCATGAAACAGATTGTATTCATTTAATCAGGACTATGTAGAAATAGAAAGGAAAGAAAAAAAAAATCTTTTCTTAACCAGAGAAAATATTAAAAACCATTGCAGAAAATAATGGATTTTGGATTCCAAACATTTTCGACAGTGTAATAGAAATTTTTCTGTAATTTTCTTATCACTGCCTCTTTTTTAAAGTCTTCATTGAATTTACCAAAAGTTACTGTAGCTTAAAAGGTTGTGTGAGCACTAACTATTGGCAGAAATTGCACTTGCAAATAAAAATAAATGTTTGCCTTTTTCCCATCGTGTTATTGGAAACTATGGTAATTTCCTGAATTTGCTTCTTGAATAACAAGAATGGTGTCTTTATGATCTTGGGGAATGCAAATGAGTTGCTATAAAATTATATGTAATATCATGTTGACATGAAGAAAAGATAAATATTCCCATCCCCACAGGTTACAAGCAGTGTAAGACTATGATGTAGATACCACTATTGAGAAAAAAAAAAATTAAATTCTGGAAGGCCAAATTCAAGGAAAGCCAGATTCATGGCTAAAGATTCCTACTCTGCTGTTCCAAAGATGCTGAACTGATTTGAATGCTTTTACCCACGAAAGATATAAAAAGGAGATTGTTCTGGATTAGAGAAGCTCTCTGGTAGACTGGAAGAAAGTGTTGGGCCCCCTCCTCCTGTTTGGGTGACAAGGGAGACATTAACATTTATCCCATGAAGTTGAGAGTGATACTGGCAAATAAAGAGTTCATTTCTCATCTGGAAATTTCAGAAAGTGAAAACCCTCAGGAAATAGCCTGAGATAGCAGGATGAGACCTCCTAATAGTAGTATATTGTGTGCCAGGGAAGAGAAAGATGAAGGCAACCTTCCCCGGGCAGGTCCCTGAAGCCACTGGAAGGCACAGAATAATACACCAATTTCTTCTGCTTACGATGGTGCATAGAGAGAGAGCAGGGAACACGGCAACCACTTAACTAAGTAATGGGGTGTTGCCCAACTTGAAGAGTGCATTGGAGGTATGCACCATGGGGGAAAACAAAGGGAAATATGGCTGCTTTTCTACAGTGGGCAGGGTCGGGGAGGAGCTGAACCTTACTCTAAAAACCACATATATCATCTACACCACGACCACTCTAAAAGCAGAGGCTGTAGTCTTCAGGTGGACACAAATGAAACTCAGGCATCTCCTCTTCCTCAACAGCATTTCCAAGGCAGCTGACTGCAGTCAGCTGGGTTACTGGAATCTCCCTTCCCCACGGCTCCCCAGAGGTTTGAGCCAGGAGTTAGTCTGAGACTCCATGATTTGAGGGAGGGACTCAGAAGAAAGAAAGGGAGGATAAGAAAGCACACCTTGTCCCCTGCCACTGCCTATCCACTCTACTTCTATCTCTCTGATACAAGTTTAGCTCAAGCAAAGGGGAGGGGAGATATTTTGATTTTGAATGAGATGGATTTTTTTTAATGGATTAGGCAGATGGAATCAGTGTGAGTTATGGTTGTGTCCCCATTACCCACTGGGACGAACACACTCAGTAGCAATTACTAGAAAAATAAAATCATTCCATGAAGTTATCAACTCAATGAGTTCAGACTCGTTGGGCAAACCGATCAAGTGAACGTCACTGTGTCATCAAAGAAACGGTAATGAGAGTCCAGGCAGAGAAACGATTGATTTGGTCTGAAGCAGCTACAAAATGTACAAGCAGTAGCAGTTCTGTGAAAGTGACATGATACAGTACAAATCCAAATTGTGCAGCAAACCCATCAACGTAAGCCTTGAAATGTGTGCATTTTGAGTTAAGTGAATAGATGACCTTAGTGTGGGTTCTGCCAAAAGGAGAACCTAAGACAGACACACAAGTACTTCCTGGAAGATGATCGCAGGAAGCTCATTCAACATGGCAGAGTAGAGACATGAGACCAAGAGGGACAGAAATTTGAAAAAAAGGTGTGTATTAATGAATGGGTCACCACTATGGGTGCCTGGGGCTCAGTCCCACTGGAGACCTTCTGGGAGAGATGCTCCAGAATCGTCCTTCTAGCAGTGAAGTGGCTGGGGCATTTATCCACCATCTCCTATCCCTGGTTTGTTGAGAGTTGCTCCTAGGGCATCATCCCCCAGAAGGTCCGTCTTGCCCTGTACGTGGGCAAAGTTTGTTCCCTCCAACTAAGAGGGAGGGAAACACGGGGAGCCGTGGGCATGTACAGAATCTGTCAGCAAATGAGCTCCAGGAAGGACCGAGGGAACATGGGTGGGACCCCAGCAACGTCTCCTACATAAATAAATCTGATGAAGGATAAAAAGGGGACTTGACAAAGTCTGAGGGTTCCTGATTTCTGAATCAAAATATACTATTTTAAAAGCAAAGGGATTCCTTATCCTGAAAGGTTTGCCCACATAGCAACTGCTTTGATAATTATGCTTCATCATCATTGGCAGCATTTTGAAAAAAAATTAAAGATAAAAAGGACTTCAAGGTCACATATGGTCCACCTTAACTGAGCCTAACCAAGTCCCCAACAACTTGTTCAATGACAGCACATGAATCATGATACCTGAATACACCACACACACACACACACACGCACACACACACACACACTCACACACACACACACAGAGTTCTGTTCCATGAGGGCAGGGATTCTTACCTATTTCGTTCACTGATGTGTCCCCAGCACCCAGACCAGGGTCTATAAAACACAAGATCGGTGCTAACAAATACTTATCTCATTTGTCACATAAGCCTTTGTGACCTTCCCCAGAAGACAACCTGACAGGTTCCATCACTTTAAATGACAACTGAAGTAGCCATCAGCCCTGGAGTTCTTAGCCTAATTTTGCACCCTGGACCCTCTTGGCTGTCTGACGCCTATGGAGTCCTCAGAAAAATGTTTTAAAATGCATAAAGTAAAATACATAGGCTTACAAAGGAAACCAATTAAAGCATAGTTATCAAAATATATTTTTTAATGTTATGGTTATAATGCATTAAATAACAAGATCTGTGATGGGTCTAATAACTGCCATAATTTCAAATAAGGAATATAAATGATTTTTGGAGGTATCTCCAACAAGTATAATGTGGTAATTTCTGCTGATGACCTATACCTAGGTCCTGCTTATACTATGGTGGTTTGGTGTCTATGTTCATAATTGAAGGAGATGCTACCTTTCATTTGAGGTTAGTAAAACTGAAGGTGTAGTTTTTTCTCATCTAAATTCATGGACTCCAACCGTCTCCCCGACACCCCCAAACTGACAACCTCCTGAGCAGTTCACTGGGCTGGGGATGGAGAGAATCCTTGCATAGAAACATACTCTGAATTCAAAATAAACTGACACAGAAAACTGGATACCAGATTAAACAAACAAACAAACAAACCCTGCATTAGTCTTTTTGGGTCTTTCATGAACATGTATGGCAGGTAAAATTTGAACACACATTTTAAGAAGGATGCTAGAAAAATATCATTAGTAATACCTCTTATGGAGCATTTCCAGTGTGTCAGGCGCTGTGCTAGAGACTTAAATGTACTATCATGCATCCTCAAATAACTTTGCAAGGAAAGGGCAGTGAACTCCATTTTCAGATGAGAAAATGAGCACAGAGAAGCCCAGTAATTTGGCTAATGTTGCAGGTAGGCTGATAGCAAAGGCTTTAACCAGAAGTTGTCATACTGCTAAATCAGAATTACCTGGAGAGAGCAAGTAGTCAGAATACCAATTCTAGGGTCTCACCATAGAGATTCTCAATCATTGGGTTGATGCCCTAGAACTGACATTTTTCAACGACCCCCTGAGATGATTCTGATGCAGGCTGCTTGCGAACTGCACTTTGAGACACACATTGAAAGCTGTGTCTGTCTGGTTCAGGTTGCTTGGGTGTTTGTTCCAGGGAGGTGTCTGTGCCCAGTGCTGGTTTGGACTACCCTCCCCTGTAAACAACCCCAGTGCATGCACTGCCTGCTACCTCCACCAGGCGCTGCAGGTCATTCCTTCAATCTTCCTCCCACTTCTCCATTCTCATATCTCTGCTGTCTCCCCCATCCATGTGGCTTTGCCAAGCTTTTGTTAATGGAAAGATTAGAATTGGTGAGAAAAGAGTGGTTATAGTTTAGAGGGCTTTCTTGGACTGGGGAACAGTCTTCCCTGTTCCCTGAGGCAGCTTCACTGGGAGCTATTTGCCGAGAATGGGGGAACCCTGCAAAGAACCACGCTCAGAATTGAAATCAAACTCCACCTTCCCCCAAAGAAACATGCATATGGTTCATCCAGCCTGTCTTTTCCAGGCCAGCAGAGCAGCATCCAGAAACAGCATCCTTTTGTGCCCAGAGGCGTTTGTGTTTAAAACTCCAGTAAAAAAGAAAAATGACAGTTAAAGGGGTAATTGAGCATCTGTGGATTTTCTGTTTGTTTTCTTTCCCGTCTCTGAGCTTGGGAAACAATGCAAATAGACGAGCCACCCCCCCAGCTTGTTCCTGCTGCAGGAGCCTCCGTGAAATGCAGGACAATGGCAATGAACATGAGTCATCCCTCTGGACACCTTGCCTTGTCCACCCATAGACCACTGGCCCTGCCCTCATCAGGAGGCCCCCTTTTATTCTGCTTAGTTGGTGATGAAGATAAAAAAGGGCTAAGAAAAAATAAGGCGAGATTCATAGAAATAAGGTTGAACTTGAGACCTAATTTTAGGACTGCTAAATAAAGATGCCACGATTAATAATAACAATAACAGCCGTAGTAATAAGGCGTTTTATACGCACTGCATATCACAGGTGGAAAAAAATATCACTCTTAATTTTGAGAATTAAGAAATTTGGATTCTAGAAAGATTTAGTTAGCTTAGACACAGGGACGTGGCCATATGGAAACACTTTGTAAAGCGCCAAGGCACTTTGTTCTGTTTAGAATGACGTGTGTGTGTGTGTGTGTGTGTGTGTGTACATGCATGTATGCCTGTGTGTACACACGTATGCGTGTGTGTTTTCTTGTCTGCTCTCCCCCTATAGACTCCCAGTTGTCGTTTACTACTGTACACCCAGCACTGAGCCTGCACTCAGTAGGTGCTCAAAAACTGGTTGTTGAATGAATGAATGACAATTCCAAAAATAGTAATGAGTCCTGTCTTGTGAAAGCAAAATTTTTAAAAAATATGAATTTACTTTTGTAAAAGTAGATTAAATTAAGTAAAGATGGAGTTTTCAGAAGTACGACTCAGAAAGCCTAAAAATGTTTTCTAAAGGGGATGCATCTAAGTGTCTGTTTCTCCCCAGATCCTTGGATGGTTCCAGATAAATAGGAAGTTTCCTAAAAATACATGAGATGCTAAAAAGGAAAGGGCTTGTCATATTTGGGGCGTGGGGGTGAGATGATCACAGATGACAGAAGGGTGGAGGACATGTGGGTGGGGTGGGGGTTGTCTGCCTCTGCTGACACCAAAGGCGTCTCTTTTTTCTTGTGCAACAGGCAACTTTCATGAGGAATCAGGGTTTGTTCCTCACTGACCAGGCAGACACTGAGAATAAGTCATGCAGGGAAAGACTGAGGTTGCCAGAGCAGCAAACAAATGGATAATAGGAGAGCAACTGGCTGATAGTTATCAAGATTTGCTGGTATAATGAACTTCTAAGGATGTGCTACTGTCAACAATTGAAGACTTGGGGAGATAACTCGTGAGCTTCCTCTCATATGGTGATGATTTTACAGGGGTAAGGGGATTCCCACCCTAACACCAAAGAAAAGGATTTCCCCTACCCCTGCTCAGATCTTCTGAAAAATGACTATGTAGAAAGTGAGTGAAATCCAAACTATGTACATTTCTCTAGGGAATTTCAGTAAATTACATTTTATCACAAATAAAGCTCAACCTAAGCTATTATGTTCAGTCCAGCTTTTTAATCCAAAGTGAAATGCCAGACTCAAGACCAAGAAGCACCAGAAGCTATATTAGACCAATTGTTCAAGAGGTGCCATTATTAAAACTACTTATATTTGCCAAAATAAATTCATGTTTTTTCACCTGGAAAAGCCAACTCCCCCCTCCCCATTGTTTCCTTGCTCTTTCTTTGCTTTTCCTCTTGCAGAAATGAAATCCCATCTTCATCATTCCCCTCTCTCCTCTGGATGCCCCAGAAACCATTTTAGTTTGTTTTCTTGTTTCAAGAAAGCATTCAAATGTTAGACAGTAGTGTGTTTTAATTCATTTTGAAAAACAAACTCACATGGATTGATTCTTCAGGTCCCCTTACTTGGACTTGACACACTATGAAGTCCAAACAACTCTGCATAGTTACATTAAACAGGTTCTTGTGCTGTGAATTCACTGGGTGCAGGTAGCAGTGAAACATTCCCAAGACAATCACTAGACATGCAGAACGCCAGCCAGAAGCATGGATCACTTTCAGGGGTCTTGCTGCAGCGAGCATGAGGCTGTATTTTGTGTACATTGACAACAGTATAGGGTAAGCCATCTGTGTTCAAGGGAGCAAAGCCTCCAATATTCCTCTTGAACCTTAGGGGTGTCTTTCCGAACGAAGTGTTGTTTCAATCCCTAAACTTCAGAGTCAGATACCCCTCTGAGTTTTATGAGTTGCTCCTTGGAGAGTCAAAGCCAAGCCACCATGAGTGTGAAAGTTGGCTGACCTCTCCCTCCCATTCCCCAGCAACTGTCCTTCACCCCATGAATCCGAAAGAATCCCCCCATCCCGGGGTTTAAGCATGGATGCAGGCCAAGCAAGCCTTGAATACCCAGGTCTGTTTGATTGCAGCTATGTTGGTATACCCCATGTACAGGTGGAAAGTGCTTTTGTTTCTCTACCTGATCCAGCCAGTGGAGGGGGGCTGGGGGCTGTCTGCCTAATAGTTTCTAGCCCATGTGCTTATATTGGG